>NC_092163.1:3644177-3674177 GCF_045791955.1 Oncorhynchus clarkii lewisi
TGCTGTGTGACCACGGTCTGGTAGTAGGGCTCTGCCCCGTCAGCGCTGGAACACTCCTCGTAGCCGGACGCCGGACTTAACCCCTTCAGGCCTTTAGGTTGTCTCTTCCAGCTGTTATAGTAGGTGGGATCTGACATGTAGTGATTAACAAAGGAATGTTTAGGATGATGATCCTCCTCACAGTCACTGTCTGTTACCTACAGAGAGACAGACAGACAGAGACAGACAGACAGAGAGACAGACACAAAGAGACAGAGAGAGAGACAGACATAGAGAGACAGAAAGAGAGACAGAGACAGAGACAGAGACAGAGAGATAGACAGAGATAGAGACAGAGAGAGACAGAGAGAGACAGACACAGAGAGATAGAGGGAGAGAGAGAGAGCGAGAGAGAGAGAGAGAGAGTGAAATATAGAGGATTAGTTGGGGAGTGTGCATGTGTGTGTGTGTGTCCTTGCCTGTGTGTGTGTCTGCTGTGAGCGTACCTCAGATTCTGATCTGTCAGTAGGTTTCTCTGTGAGTGTGGTGCTCTCTGATATGTCAGTAGGTTTCTCTGTGAGTGTGGTGCTCTCTGATATGTCAGTAGGTTTCTCTGTGAGCGTACCTCAGACTCTGAGATGTCAGCAGGTTTCTCTGTGAGTGTGGTGCTCTCTGTGAGGATGGCTCCATTGTTGTAGTTATCACACAGGTCTTCATCAGAGTAGTGGAGGAGGCCTGGACTGGGCCTGGGAGGGGACCTACACACACACACACACACACACACACACACACACACACACACACACACACACACACACACACACACACACACACACACACACACACACACACACACACACACACACAAGGGGCTAAATCAGATTTAATCTCTCACTGCAGAGGGCTAAATCAGATTTAATCTCTTACTGCAGTGGGCTAAATCAGCTTTAATCTCTCACTGCAGAGGGCTAAATCAGATTTAATCTCTCACTGCAGAGGGCTACATCATCTTTAATCTCTCACTGCAGAGGGCTAAATCAGCTTTAATCTCTCACTGCAGAGGGCTACATCAGCTTTAATCTCTCACTGCAGAGGGCTAAATCAGCTTTAATCGCTCACTGCAGAGGGCTACATCAGCTTTAATCGCTCACTGCAGAGGGCTAAATCAGATTGAATCTCTCACTGCAGAGGGCTAAATCAGCTTTAATCTCTCACTGCAGAGGGCTACATCAGCTTTAATCTCTCACTGCAGAGGGCTAAATCAGTTTTAATCTCTCACTGCAGAGGGCTAAATCAGCTTTAATCTCTCACTGCAGAGGGCTACATCAGCTTTAATCTCTCACTGCAGTGGGCTACATCAGGTTCATGTTTTCCATCTCTTCTTTGTCTAGTCTTAACTTCTATATATAGTTGACGTTCCACTGTCTGTACCCTCCAAACGGTGCTTTACAGAAGCAATCTTTCTCTCTGTCTCTCTGTCTTTCTCTTTCTCTCTGTCTCTCCCTGCACCCATCCATCTCCCACCCCTCTCTCCTCTCCTCTCTCCCTTTCTCCATCCCTCTACCTAGTTCCATTCTTCTTGTGGAAGTTGCTCTTGTTGTTCAGAGTTCTGCTGTTGAGTTCCAGAGCTGTGAATCCTCCGTTGTCCAGGGTTACGGACTCCTCCACCGTAGACACATGCTTTCCTGAGAGAGAGAGAGAGAGAGAGAGAGAGACAGAGAGACAGAGAGAGAGAGAGAGAGGGAGAGAGAGAGAGAGACAGAGAGACAGAGAGACAGAGAGAGAGAGGGAGGGAGAGAGAGAGAGAGAGAGAGAGAGAGAGAGAGAGGGAGAGAGAGAGAGAGAGAGAGAGAGAGAGAGAGAGAGAGAGAGAGAGAGAGAGAGAGAGAGAGAGAGAGAGAGAGGGAGGGAGGGAGAGAGAGAGAGAGAGAGAGAGAGAGAGAGAGAGAGATGGAGAGACAGAGAGGGAAAGAGGAGAGTAACTCTGTTAACAACAAGAAAACAACAAGCAATTTTTCCAGGGAAATAGAAGAAGTCAGGTGTGAGGGCTTTCTGCCCTCTCACATCTTGTCCTCCTCTTCAGAGCCCCCTCTTTCCCTATAGGAGCCCCTCTACACCCAGAAGAACCTGTTTCTTTGTGAAACCCTTAGTTTGTTACTATACAAACAGACACAACAAAGAAGTCAAATATGCTGCTGCAGAGCTAAGAAACAGACAGACAGGCAGGCAGACAGACAGGCAGACAGACAGACAGACTATCAGAGAGCCAGACAGACAGACAGACAAACTATCAGAGAGCCAGACAGACAGACAGACAGACAGACAGACTATCAGAGAGCCAGACAGACAGACAGACAAACTATCAGAGAGCCAGACAGACAGACAGACAGACAGACAGACAGACAGACTATCAGAGAGCCAGACAGACAGACAGACAGACAGACAGACAGACAGACTATCAGAGAGCCAGACAGACAGACAGACAAACTATCAGAGAGCCAGACAGACAGACAGACAGACAGGCAGACAGACAGACAGACTATCAGAGAGCCAGACAGACAGACTATCAGACAGACAGACAGACAGACAGACAGACAGACAGACAGACAGACAGACAGACAGACAGTCCTAGACAGACTGACAGAGATACAGACTATCAGAGAGACAGACTATCAGAGAGATAGACAGACAGACTATCAGAGAGCCAGACAGACAGACAGTCCTAGACAGACTGACAGAGAGACAGACAGTGAAACAGTGTGTTAGGTGTGTTAGGTGTGTGTGAGGTGTGTATGTGTGTGTGAGGTGCGTGTGGGGTGTGTATGTGTGTGTGAGGTGCGTGTGAGGTGTGTAGGTGTGTGAAGTGCGTGTGAGGTGTGTGTTAGGTGTGTGAGGTGTGTGTTAGGTGTGTGTGAGGTGTGTGTTAGGTGTGTGTGAGGTGTGTGTGAGGTGTGTTAGGTGTGTGTTAGGTGTGTGTGAGGTATGTGAGGTGTGTGTACCTGTGTATTAGGTGTGAGGTGTGTATTAGTTGTGAGTTGTGTGTACCTGTGTATTAGGTGTGAGGTGTGTGTACCTGTGTATTAGGTGTGAGGTGTGTGTACCTGTGTATTAGGTGTGAGGTGTTTATTAGGTGTGAGGTGTGTGTACCTGTGTATTAGGTGTGAGGTGTGTATTAAGTGTGAGGTGTGTGTACCTGTGTATTAGATGTGTGTACCTGTGTATTAGGTGTGAGGTTTGTGTACCTGTGTATTAGGTGTAAGGTGTGTGTACCTGTGTATTAGGTGTGTATTAGGTGTGTATTAGGTGTGAGGTGTGTGTACCTGTGTATTATGTGTGAGGTGTGTATTAGGTGTGAGGTGTGTGTACCTGTGCATTAGGTGTGAGGTGTGTGTACCTGTGTATTATGTGTGAGGTGTGTATTAGGTGTGAGGTGTGTGTACCTGTGCATTAGGTGTGAGGTGTGTGTACCTGTGTATTAGGTGTGAGGTGTGTGTACCTGTGTATTAGGTGTGATGAGGTGTGTATTAAGTGTGAGGTGTGTATTAGGTGTGAGGTGTGTGTACCTGTGTATTAGATGTGTGTACCTGTGTATTAGGTGTGAGGTGTGTGTACCTGTGTATTAGGTGTGTATTAGGTGTGTAGGTGTGTGTACCTGTGTATCAGGTGTGAGGTGTGTATAGTGTATACCTGTGTATTAGGTGTGAGATGTGTGTACCTGTGTATTAGGTGTGTATTAGGTGTGTATTAGGTGTGAGGTGTGTGTACCTGTGTATTATGTGTGAGGTGTGTATTAGGTGTGAGGTGTGTGTACCTGTGCATTAGGTGTGAGGTGTGTGTACCTGTGTATTATGTGTGAGGAGTGTATTAGGTGTGAGGTGTGTGTACCTGTGCATTAGGTGTGAGGTATGTGTACCTGTGTATTAGGTGTGAGGTGTGTATTAGGTGTGAGGTGTGTGTATCCTGTGTATTAGGTGTGATGAGGTGTGTATTAAGTGTGAGGTGTGTATTAGGTGTGAGGTGTGTGTACCTGTGTATTAGATGTGTGTACCTGTGTATTAGGTGTGAGGTGTGTGTACCTGTGTATTAGGTGTGAGGTGTGTGTACCTGCGTATTAGGTGTGTATTAGGTGTGTAGGTGTGTGTACCTGTGTATCAGGTGTGAGGTGTGTGTACCTGTGTATTAGGTGTGTATTAGGTGTGTATTAGGTGTGTGTACCTGTTTATTAGGTGTGAGGTGTGTATTAGGTGTGAGGTGTGTATTAGGTGTGAGGTGTGTGTACCTGTGTATTAGGTGTGTGTACCTGTGTATTAGATGTGAGGTGTGTATTAGGTGTGTGTACCTGTGTATTAGGTGTGTAGGTGTGTATTAGGTGTGAGATGTGTATTAGGTGTGAGGTGTGTATTAGGTGTGTGTACCTGTGTTTAAGGTGTGAGGTGTGTATTAGGTGTGTTACTGTGTATTAGATGTGAGGTGTGTATTAGATGTGAGGTGTGTATTAGATGTGTGTACCTGTGCATTAGGTGTGAGGTGTGTGTACCTGTGTATTAGGTGTAAGGTGTGTATTAGGTGTGAGGTGTGTGTACCTGTGTATCAGGTGTGTGTACCTGTGTATTAGGTGTGCGGTGTGTGTACCTGTGTATTAGGTGTGAGGTGTGTGCACCTGTGTATTAGGTGTATACCTGTGTATTAGGTGTGTACCTGTGTATTAGGTGTGTACCTGTGTATTAGGTGTGTAGGTGTGTGTACCTGTGTATTAGGTGTATACCTGTGTATTAGGTGTGTGTACCTGTGTATTAGGTGTGTACCTGTGTATTAGGTGTATACCTGTGTATTAGGTGTGTACCTGTGTATTAGGTGTGTAGGTGTGTGTACCTGTGTATTAGGTGTGTGTACCTGTGCTGCAGCTCCTGTACTTGTGGTTGTGTCCGTGCAGCAGGAGGCTGAACACCAACATGAGGATCATGATCAGACCAATCAGAGACAGGACCAACAGGAACCACCACTCCTCATAGAAGGGACGGTCCCACAGAGCTACGGACAAGACATATCACTGTTATGAAGGCATTTATATCCAGTCTGGAGACATATCACTGTTATGAAGACCTTTATAACCAGTCTGGAGACATATCACTGTTATGAAGGCCTTTATAACCAGTCTGGAGACATATCACTGTTATGAAGGCCTTTATAACAAGTATGGAGACATATCACTGTTATGAAGGCCTTTATAACAAGTCTGGAGACATATCACTGTTATGAAGGCCTTAATAACCAGTCTGGAGACAGGATGAAAGACATATCATAGTTATGAAGGCCTTTATAACCAGTCTGGAGACATATCACTGTTATGAAGGCCTTTATAACCAGTCTGGAGACATATCACTGTTATGAAGGCCTTTATAACCAGTCTGGAGACAGGATGGAGACATATCACTGTTATGAAGGCCTTTATAACCAGTCTGGAGACAGGATGGAGACATATCACTGTTATGGAGGCCTTTATAACCAGTCTGGAGACAGGATGGAGACATATCACTGTTATGAAGGCCTTTATAACCAGTCTGGAGACATATCACTGTTATGGAGGCCTTTATAACCAGTCTGGAGACATAATGGGAGACATATCACTGTTATGGAGGCCTTTATAACCAGTCTGGTGACAGGATGGATACATATCACTGTTATGAAGGCCTTTATAACCAGTCTGGAGACATATCACTGTTATGAAGGCCTTTATAACCATTCTGGAGACATATCACTGTTATGAAGGCCTTTATAACCAGTCTGGAGACATATCACTGTTATGAAGGCCTTTATAACCAGTCTGGAGACATATCACTGTTATGGTGGCCTTTATAACCAGTCTGGAGAGAGGATGGGAGACATATCACTGTTATGAAGGCCTTTATAACCAGTCTGGAGACATATCACTGTTATGAAGGCCTTTATAACCAGTCTGGAGACAGGATGGGAGACATATCACTGTTATGAAGTTCTTTACACCCAGTCTGGAGACATATCACTGTTATGAAGGCCTTTATAACCAGTCTGGAGACATATCACTGTTATGAAGGCCTTTATAACCAGTCTGGAGACATATCATTGTTATGAAGGCCTTTATTACCAGTCTGGAGACATATCACTGTTATGAAGGCCTTTATAACCAGTCTGGAGACATATCACTGTTATGAAGGCCTTTATAACCAGTCTGGTGACATATCACTGTTATGATGGCCTTTATAACCAGTCTGGAGACATATCACTGTTATGAAGGCCTTTATAACCAGTCTGGAGACAGGATGGAGACATATCACTGTTATGAAGGCCTTTATAACCAGTCTGGTGACATATCACTGTTATGATGGCCTTTATAACCAGTCTGGAGACATATCACTGTTATGGAGGCCTTTATAACCAGTCTGGAGACAGGATGGAGACATATCACTGTTATGAAGGCCTTTATAACCAGTCTGGTGACATATCACTGTTATGAAGGCCTTTATAACCAGTCTGGAGACATATCACTGTTATAACGGCCTTTATAACCAGTCTGGAGACATGTCACTGTTATGAAGGCCTTTATAACCAGTCTGGAGACATATCACTGTTATTGAGGCCTTCATAACCAGTCTGGAGACATATCACTGTTATGAAGGCCTTTATAACCAGTCTGGAGACATATCACTGTTATGAAGGCCTTTATAACCAGTCTGGAGACATATCACTGTTATGAAGGCCTTTATAACCAGTCTGGAGACATATCACTGTTATGGAGGCCTTTATAACCAGTCTGGAGACATATCACTGTTATGGAGGCCTTTATAACCAGTCTGGAGACAGGATGGAGACATATCACTGTTATGAAGGCCTTTATAACCAGCCTGGAGACATATCACTTTTATGAAGGCCTTTATAACCAGTCTGGAGACATATCACTGTTATGAAGGCCTTTATAACCAGTCTGGTGACATATCACTGTTATGATGGCCTTTATAACCAGTCTGGAGACATATCACTGTTATGAAGGCCTTTATAACCAGTCTGGAGACAGGATGGAGACATATCACTGTTATGAAGGCCTTTATAACCAGTCTGGTGACATATCACTGTTATGATGGCCTTTATAACCAGTCTGGAGACATATCACTGTTATGGAGGCCTTTATAACCAGTCTGGAGACAGGATGGAGACATATCACTGTTATGAAGGCCTTTATAACCAGTCTGGTGACATATCACTGTTATGAAGGCCTTTATAACCAGTCTGGAGACATATCACTGTTATGACGGCCTTTATAACCAGTCTGGAGACATGTCACTGTTATGAAGGCCTTTATAACCAGTCTGGAGACATATCACTGTTATTGAGGCCTTCATAACCAGTCTGGAGACATATCACTGTTATGAAGGCCTTTATAACCAGTCTGGAGACATATCACTGTTATGAAGGCCTTTATAACCAGTCTGGAGACATATCACTGTTATGAAGGCCTTTATAACCAGTCTGGAGACATATCACTGTTATGGAGGCCTTTATAACCAGTCTGGAGACATACCACTGTTATGGAGGCCTTTATAACCAGTCTGGAGACAGGATGGAGACATATCACTGTTATGAAGGCCTTTATAACCAGCCTGGAGACATATCACTTTTATGAAGGCCTTTATAACCAGTCTGGAGACATATCACTGTTATGAAGGCCTTTATAACCAGTCTGGTGACATATCACTGTTATGAAGGCCTTTATAACCAGTCTGGAGACAGGATGAAAGACATATCACCGTTATGAAGGCCTTTATAACCAGTCTGGTGACAGGATGGCGATATATCACTGTTATGAAGGCCTTTATAACCAGTCTGGAGACATATCACTGTTATGAAGGCCTTTAGAACCAGTCTGGAGACAAGATGCTGTTGATACTGTTACAGCTGGAGCTGCTTCAGTCTGACACTAGATGGCAGCACAGTGTTAACACAGAGACTGTGTTACTGTGTCTGTGTCTGTGCGTGTGTGTGTGTGTGTGTGTGTTTACCAGCGAGCGCGGTGGACGGCGTGCTGGGTTCCCCATAACCGTAGCGATTGACAGCGATGACACGGAACTCATATCCGACCCCTGACCTCAGACGGTCCATCTCCACGGTTACTGACCTACTGCTGGGGGGGAGGAGCCTGACAAACGAGTCCCACATCCCTTCATCTGAAGAGCGAGAGAGAGACGGGGAAGAGAGAGAGGGGGGAAGAGTGAGAGGGAGAGAGTAGGGTAGAGAGAGAATGAAAAAGGAAGTGTAAATATCAGAGGAAAGATAGGAGAGGAAAGAGAGAAGGAGACACCACACACACACACACACACACACACACACACACCACATACACCACGGACACACATTTTCTTGCTCACCTGAGGGACGAGCCTCGATGATGTAACCTATGACAGGTCCCGCCCCCGCGTCTCCCTCCGACCAATGAATGGTCAGCGCCGAGGAGGACTTGGTGACTGACATCTCCATGGGCGAACCAGGGGTGCCTGGGGGAGAGAGGGAGGAGCCATTCAGACCATATAAAAACACAGAGACCTGTAGATGTTGGGGATGTTGTTGTGTATAGCAGGTCTGGAGCTGAACACACATAAACCTAACACACTTAACACACACTTCACATACACACACACCTCACACACTTCACATACACACACACCCCACACACTTCACATACACACACACCTCACACACTTCACATACACACACACCTCACACACTTCACATACACACACACCTCACACACTTCACATACACACACACCTCACACACTTCACATACACACACACCTCACACACTTCACATACACACACACCTCACACACTTCACATACACACACACCTCACACACTTCACATACACACACACCTCACACACTTCACATACACACACACCTCACACACTTCACATACACACACACCTCACACACTTCACATACACACACACCTCACACACTTCACATACACACACACCTCACACACTTCACATACACACACACCTCACACACTTCACATACACACACACCTCACACACTTCACATACACACACACCTCACACACTTCACATACACACACACCTCACACACTTCACATACACACACACCACAGATGGCGATATCAGATGGCGCCGAAGAACATGGCTGACGGTTTTTTATATTCGTTTTTCTTTTCTCCGCCTCAAACCAATTGTACTATTTTTTTTTATTTAAATTTGCGTTTTGTGTAACTTATTTTTTAACTTATTTTTGTACATAATGTTGCTGCTACCGTCTCCTATCACCGAAAATACCTTCTGGACATCAGGAGATTACTCACCGCGGACTGGAATAAACGTTTTCCTTTAACGAGTGAGAAGGATTTCCTGCTTTCACCGGAACAGGCCCAGATCCACGCCTTTCACTGGGAACAGGCCCAGATCCACACCTTTCACTGGGAACAGGCCCAGATCCACGCCTTTCACTGGGAACAGGCCCAGATCCACACCTTTCACTAGAACAGGCCCAGATCCATGCCTTTCACTGGGAACAGGCCCAGATCCACGCCTTTCACTGGAACAGGCCCAGATCCACGCCTTTCACTGGAACAGGCCCAGATCCACGCCTTTCACTGGAACAGGCCCAGATCCACACCTTTCACTAGAACAGGCCCAGATCCATGCCTTTCACTGGGAACAGGCCCAGATCCACGCCTTTCACTGGAACAGGCCCAGATCCACGCCTTTCACTGGAACAGGCCTAGATCCACGCCTTTCACTGGAACAGGCCCAGATCCACGCCTTTCACTGGAACAGGCCCAGATCCACGGCTTTCACTGGAACAGGTCCAGATCCACGCCCTTCACGGGAACAGGTCCAGATCCACTCCTTTCACGGGAACAGGCCCAGATCCACACCTTTCACCGGAACAGGCCCAGATCCACGCCTTTCACCGGAACAGGCCCAGATCCACGCCTTTCACTGGAACAGGCCCAGATCCACGCCTTTCACGGGAACAGGCCCAGATCCACACCTTTCACTAGAACAGGCCAGATCCACGCCTTTCACCGGAACAGGCCCAGATCCACGCCTTTCACTGGAACAGGCCCAGATCCACACCTTTCACCGGAACAGGCCCAGATCCACACCTTTCACTAGAACAGGCCCAGATCCACGCCTTTCACTGGAACAGGCCCAGATCCACGCCTTTCACTGGAACAGGCCCAGATCCACGCCTTTCACTGGAACAGGCCCAGATCCACACCTTTCACTGGAACAGGCCCAGATCCACGACTTTCACTGGAACAGGCCCAGATCCACGCCTTTCACTGGAACAGGCCCAGATCCACACCTTTCACCGGAACAGGCCCAGGTCCACGCCTTTCACTGGAACAGGCCCAGATCCACACCTTTCACGGGAACAGGCCCAGATCCACACCTTTCACCGGAACAGGCCCAGATCCACGCCTTTCACCGGAACAGGCCCAGATCCACGCCTTTCACTGGAACAGGCCCAGATCCACGCCTTTCACGGGAACAGGCCCAGATCCACACCTTTCACTAGAACAGGCCAGATCCACGCCTTTCACCGGAACAGGCCCAGATCCACGCCTTTCACTGGAACAGGCCCAGATCCACACCTTTCACCGGAACAGGCCCAGATCCACACCTTTCACTAGAACAGGCCCAGATCCACGCCTTTCACTGGAACAGGCCCAGATCCACGCCTTTCACTGGAAGAGGCCCAGATCCACGCCTTTCACTGGAACAGGCCCAGATCCACACCTTTCACTGGAACAGGCCCAGATCCACGACTTTCACTGGAACAGGCCCAGATCCACGCCTTTCACTGGAACAGGCCCAGATCCACACCTTTCACCGGAACAGGCCCAGGTCCACGCCTTTCACTGGAACAGGCCCAGATCCACACCTTTCACTGGAACAGGCCCAGATCCACGCCTTTCACGGGAACAGGCCCAGGTCCACGCCTTTCACTGGAACAGGCCCAGATCCACGCCTTTCACGGGAACAGGTCCAGATCCACTCCTTTCACGGGAACAGGCCCAGATCCACACCTTTCACCGGAACAGGCCCAGATCCACGCCTTTCACCGGAACAGGCCCAGATCCACGCCTTTCACTGGAACAGGCCCAGATCCACGGCTTTCACTGGAACAGGTCCAGATCCACGCCTTTCACGGGAACAGGTCCAGATCCACTCCTTTCACGGGAACAGGCCCAGATCCACACCTTTCACCGGAACAGGCCCAGATCCACGCCTTTCACCGGAACAGGCCCAGATCCACGCCTTTCACTGGAACAGGCCCAGATCCACGCCTTTCACGGGAACAGGCCCAGATCCACACCTTTCACTAGAACAGGCCAGATCCACGCCTTTCACCGGAACAGGCCCAGATCCACGCCTTTCACTGGAACAGGCCCAGATCCACACCTTTCACCGGAACAGGCCCAGATCCACACCTTTCACTAGAACAGGCCCAGATCCACGCCTTTCACTGGAACAGGCCCAGATCCACGCCTTTCACTGGAACAGGCCCAGATCCACGCCTTTCACTGGAACAGGCCCAGATCCACACCTTTCACTGGAACAGGCCCAGATCCACGACTTTCACTGGAACAGGCCCAGATCCACGCCTTTCACTGGAACAGGCCCAGATCCACACCTTTCACCGGAACAGGCCCAGGTCCACGCCTTTCACTGGAACAGGCCCAGATCCACACCTTTCACTGGAACAGGCCCAGATCCACGCCTTTCACGGGAACAGGCCCAGGTCCACGCCTTTCACTGGAACAGGCCCAGATCCACGCCTTTCACGGGAACAGGTCCAGATCCACTCCTTTCACGGGAACAGGCCCAGATCCACACCTTTCACCGGAACAGGCCCAGATCCACGCCTTTCACCGGAACAGGCCCAGATCCACGCCTTTCACTGGAACAGGCCCAGATCCACGCCTTTCACGGGAACAGGCCCAGATCCACACCTTTCACTAGAACAGGCCAGATCCACGCCTTTCACCGGAACAGGCCCAGATCCACGCCTTTCACTGGAACAGGCCCAGATCCACACCTTTCACCGGAACAGGCCCAGATCCACACCTTTCACTAGAACAGGCCCAGATCCACGCCTTTCACTGGAACAGGCCCAGATCCACACCTTTCACTGGAACAGGCCCAGATCCACGCCTTTCACTGGAACAGGCCCAGATCCACACCTTTCACTGGAACAGGCCCAGATCCACGCCTTTCACGGGAACAGGCCCAGGTCCACGCCTTTCACTGGAACAGGCCCAGATCCACGCCTTTCACGGGAACAGGTCCAGATCCACTCCTTTCACGGGAACAGGCCCAGATCCACACCTTTCACCGGAACAGGCCCAGATCCACGCCTTTCACCGGAACAGGCCCAGATCCACGCCTTTCACTGGAACAGGCCCAGATCCACGCCTTTCACGGGAACAGGCCCAGATCCACACCTTTCACTAGAACAGGCCAGATCCACGCCTTTCACCGGAACAGGCCCAGATCCACGCCTTTCACTGGAACAGGCCCAGATCCACACCTTTCACCGGAACAGGCCCAGATCCACACCTTTCACCGGAACAGGCCCAGATCCACGCCTTTCACTGGAACAGGCCCAGATAAACGCCTTTCACTGGAACAGGCCCAGATCCACACCTTTCACTGGAACAGGCCCAGATCCACGTCTTTCACTGGAACAGGCCCAGATCCACGCCTTTCACTGGAACAGGCCCAGATCCACACCTTTCACCGGAACAGGCCCAGGTCCACGCCTTTCACTGGAACAGGCCCAGATCCACACCTTTCACTGGAACAGGCCCAGATCCACGCCTTTCACGGGAACAGGCCCAGGTCCACGCCTTTCACTGGAACAGGCCCAGATCCACGCCTTTCACGGGAACAGGTCCAGATCCACTCCTTTCACGGGAACAGGCCCAGATCCACACCTTTCACCGGAACAGGCCCAGATCCACGCCTTTCACCGGAACAGGCCCAGATCCACGCCTTTCACTGGAACAGGCCCAGATCCACGCCTTTCACTGGAACAGGCCCAGATCCACACCTTTCACCGGAACAGGCCCAGATCCACACCTTTCACTAGAACAGGCCCAGATCCACGCCTTTCACTGGAACAGGCCCAGATCCACGCCTTTCACTGGAACAGGCCCAGATCCACGCCTTTCACTGGAACAGGCCCAGATCCACACCTTTCACTGGAACAGGCCCAGATCCACGCCTTTCACTGGAACAGGCCCAGATCCACGCCTTTCACTGGAACAGGCCCAGATCCACACCTTTCACCGGAACAGGCCCAGGTCCACGCCTTTCACTGGAACAGGCCCAGATCCACACCTTTCACTGGAACAGGCCCAGATCCACACCTTTCACTGGAACAGGCCCAGATCCACGCCTTTCACTAGAACAGGCCCAGATCCATGCCTTTCACTGGGAACAGGCCCAGATCCACGCCTTTCACTGGAACAGGCCCAGATCCACGCCTTTCACTGGAACAGGCCCAGATCCACGCCTTTCACTGGAACAGGCCCAGATCCACGGCTTTCACTGGAACAGGCCCAGATCCACACCTTTCACCGGAACAGGCCCAGATCCACACCTTTCACTAGAACAGGCCCAGATCCACGCCTTTCACTGGAACAGGCCCAGATCCACGCCTTTCAATGGAACAGGCCCAGATCCACGCCTTTCACTGGAACAGGCCCAGATCCACACCTTTCACTGGAACAGGCCCAGATCCACGCCTTTCACTGGAACAGGCCCAGATCCACGCCTTTCACTGGAACAGGCCCAGATCCACACCTTTCACCGGAACAGGCCCAGGTCCACGCCTTTCACTGGAACAGGCCCAGATCCACACCTTTCACTGGAACAGGCCCAGATCCACGCCTTTCACGGGAACAGGCCCAGGTCCACGCCTTTCACTGGAACAGGCCCAGATCCACACCTTTCACTGGAACAGGCCCAGATCCACACCTTTCACCGGAACAGGCCCAGATCCACACCTTTCACTAGAACAGGCCCAGATCCACGCCTTTCACTGGAACAGGCCCAGATCCACGCCTTTCACTGGAACAGGCCCAGATCCACACCTTTCACTGGAACAGGCCCAGATCCACGCCTTTCACTGGAACAGACCCAGATCCACGCCTTTCACCGGAACAGGCCCAGATCCACGCCTTTCATGATCCTACCAACGGGACGTTAGAAACTGTAACATCTTATGTTTCACCGAGACGTGGCTGAACGACGATACGGACAATATAGAGCTGGCGGGATTTCCCATGAACCGGCGGAACAGACACGCTACCTGTCATGGAAATTTCCTCTATTTACCAAATCATGAGCGCAAACCACAACACAAGTCAGAGTTAGTTATCAAAGTCCATCTTTAATTATATGAGCTCTATCACAACCCTGTGACTCTCAGGCAATTCAGTGTCTATCAATGAATTCTCTGAGAGCCCCCCTACATTGCAACTGAGATCCTTTAATAGCAAAGAACACACATAGTCAGACAGCATAGACAAAACAAATCGTTCAGCTTTGTCTCCTTACTCAAACCCTAGAACCATAAACCAATCCTCCATATCAACAGGCATATATCAAATTGTCATTTAGATACAACCAACTCTAAATACAACCAATCCTGGACAAGCTCACGGAGAGCATAGAATGATTCCAGACACTGCCATCCTCCTTTCCCCGATGGGAAAGTGAGTGAAAGTAGGGAGTGACTGGCACACAGACACAGTGGAGCAAAATATATGTTTACCCATGATGACACTTTGACCTCTCCCCTCTCTGCGGCCCATGCAACTTAGTCTTGACATAGAACAGATACTGCAACCCCGCCACAATATTATACAAAAATAACATTCTTGATGAGAAGTAATTTACAAACATATGATGAATATAAAACATCTTACCTATGTTACCCACCAATTCTGATTATTCCCCAACATACCTCTGGTAAGACGAGGGGGGTGTGTATTTTGTACTCTATATCATCGACGGTATCCTTATGTAATACATGTATCACTAGCCACTTTATACTATACTATGCCACTTTGTTTACATACTCATCTCATTTGTACATACTGTACCCGATACCATCTACTGTATCTTGCCTATGCTGCTCTGTACCATCACTCATTCATATATCCTTATGTACATATTCTTTATCCCCTTACACTGTGTACAAGACAGTAGTTTTGGAATTGTTAGTTAGATTACTTGTTATTACTGCATTGTCGGAACTAGAAGCACAAGCATTTCGCTACACTCGCATTAACATCTGCTAACCATGTGTATGTGACAAATAAAATTTGATTTGATTTGATTTTTGTCAAAACAGCTGGTGCGCGATGTCTAATATTAAAGAAGTCTCAAGGTATTGCTCGCCTGAGGTAGAGAGGTAGAGAACCTGATAAGCTGTAGACCACACTATCTACCCAGAGTGTTCTCATCTGTGCATATCGTAGCCGTCTATTTACCACCACAAAGCGAAGCTGGCACTAAGACAGCTCTCAACCAACTCTATAAGGCCATAAGCAAACAAGAAAATGCTCACCCAGAAGCAGCGCTCCTAGTGGCCGGGGACTTTACTGCAGGCAAACTTAAATCAGTTTTACCTAATTTCTACCAGCATGTCACATGTGCAACCAGGGGAAATAAACATCCTAGACCACCTTTACTCCACACACAGAGAAGCTCAGCAAATCTGACCATAATTCTATCCTCCTAATTCCTGTTTACAAGCAAAAACTAAAGCCGGAAGTACCAGTGACTCGCTCAATACAGAAGTGGTCAGATGGCATGGATGCAACACTACAGGACTGTTTTGCCGCCACAGACTGGAATATGTTCCGGGATTTATCCAATGGCATTGAGGAATATACCACCTCAGTCATTGGCTTCATCAATAAGTGCATTGATGACGTCGTCCCCACAGTGACTGTACGTACATATCCCAACCAGAAGCCATGGATTACAGGCAACATCCACATAAAGGCTAGAACTTTCAAGGATCGGGAGACTAATCCGGACGCTTATAAAAAATCCCGCTATGCCCTCAGACGAACCATCAAACAAGCAAAGCGTCAATACAGGATAAAGATTGAATCCTACTACACCAGCTCTGACGCTCGTCAGATGTGGCAGGGCTTGAAAACTATTACGGACTACAAAGAGAAACCCTGACGCGACCTGCCCATTGACGCGAGCCTACCAGACGAGCCAAATGCCTTTTATGCTTGTTTCAAGGCAAGCAACACTGAAGCATGCACGAGACCACCAGCTGTTCTGTATGACTGTGTGATAATGCTTTCGGTAGTCGATGTGAACAAAACCTTTAAACAGGTCAACATTTACAAAGATACTGGGCCAGACAGATTACCAGGACCTGTACTCAAAGCATGCGCTGACCAACTGTCAAGTGTCTTCACTGACATTTTTCCCTGACAGAGTCTGTAATGCCTACATGTTTCAAACAGACCAACACAGTCCCTGTGCCCAAGGAAGCGAAGGGAACCTGCCTAAATGATTACCGCCCCATGGGACTCATGTCGGTAGCCGTGAAGTGCTTTGAACGGCTGATCATGGCTCACATCAACAGCATCCTCCCGGACACCCTAGACCCAATCCAATTCGCATTCCGCCCCAACAGATCCACAGATGCACTCCACACTGCCCTTTCTCACCTGGACAAAAGGAACACCTCTGTGAGAATGCTGTTCATTGACTACAACTCAGCGTTCAACACCATAGTGCCCACGAAGCTCATCACTAAGCTAAGGACTCTGGGATTAAACACCTCCCTCTGCAACTGGATCCTGGACTAAAAAGATTTGGCATGGGTCCCCAGATCCTCAAAAGGTTCTACAGCTGCACCATCGAGAGCATCTTGTCCCGTTGCATCACCGCCTGGTATGGCAACTGCTCTGCATCTGACCGTAAGGCGCTACACAGGGTAGTGAGAACGGCCCAGTACATCACTGGGGCCAAGCTTCCTGCCATCCAGGACCTATATAATAGGTGGTGTCAGAGGAAGGCCCCAAAAATTGTCAGAGACTCCAGTCACACAAGGTACCGGAGCACCAAGTCAAGGACCAAAAGGCTCCTCAACAGCTTCTACCCCCAAGCCATAAGACTGCTGAACAATTCATAAAATCGCCATCGGACAATTTACATTGACTCCTCCCCTTTTCTACACTGCTGCTACCTGCTGTTTATTATCTATGCAGAGTCACTTCACCCCTACCTTTAACCTGTACCCCCTGTATGTAGCCTTCCATTGTGTAGGTGTGTATATAGCCTTCCATTGTGTAGGTATGTATATAGCCTCGTTATTCTTATTGTGTTACTTTTTATTAGTACTTTTAATTCTAGTCTACTTCTTCTTCTTGAACTGCACCGTTGGTTAAGGGCTTGTAAGTAAAGCATTTCACGGTGAAGTCTACACTTGTTGTATTCGGCGCATGTTTGATTTGATACACACTACACACACCTCACACACTACACACCACACTTCTCACACACTACACACACCTCACACACTTCACACAACTCCCACACCTATACACTACACTCACACACCTCACACACTACACTCACACACCTCACACACCTCACACACATCTCACACACCTCACACACCTCACACACTACACACACTTCACACACCTCACACACTACACACACCTCACACACACATCTCACACACTACAAATACACCTCACACACTAAACACACTCACCTCACACACAACACACACACACACCTCACACAATGTACACACACACCTCTCACACACACCTCACACACTACACACACACACTCTCACACTATACACACATACCTCTCACACACACCTCACACACACCTCACACACTCACCTCACACACAACACACACACACCTCACACACCTCACACACACCTCACACACTATACACACACACCTCTCACACACACCTCACACACACCTCACACACACACCTCACACACCATACACACACCTAACCCCCCCCCCCCCCCCTCTCCTTACCCTGTAGAGGCTGTGAGGTGACGTTACAGTGGGCAGCAGGTCCGTAGCTGACTGTTCTGGCCTGGACACTGAACCTGTAGATTACTCCTTTAGTCAGGTCTCTGACCTTCAACCAACGCTGCCAGCTACCCTTCACCTCCACCGTCACCACCCGACTCACACCTAGACACACACACACACACACACACACACACTCATTAAACACCCTTAAACACCCTTAAACACCATTAAACACCATTAAACACCACTAAACACCATTAAACACCATTAAACACCATTAAACACCAAAAAACACCATTAAACACCAATAAACACCATTAATCACCATTAAACACCATTAAACACCATTAAACACCACTAAACACCACTAAACACCACTAAACACCATTAAACACCACTAAACACCATTAAACACCACTAAACACCATTAAACACCACTAAACACCACTAAACACCATTAAACACCACTAAACACCATTAAACACCACTAAACACCACTAAACACCATTAAACACCACTAAACACCATTAAACACCATTAATCACCATTAAACACCACTAAACACCATTAAACACCACTAAACACCATTAAACACCACTAAACACCACTAAACACCACTAAACACCAGTAATCACCATTAAACACCACTAAACACCATTAATCACCATTAAACACCACTAAACACCATTAAACACCACTAAACACCACTAATCACCACTAAACACCACTAAACACCACTAAACACCATTAATCACCCCTAAACACCATTAAACACCACTAAACACCATTAATCACCATTAAACACAATTAAATACCATTAAACACCATTATACACCAATAAACACCATTAAACATCACTAAACACCAATAAACACCAATAAACACCAATAAACACAATTACACACCAATAAACACCATTAAACACCATTAAACACCACTAAACACCATTAAACACCATTAAACACCATTAAACACCACCAAACACCACTAAACACCACTAAACACCATTAAACACCATTAAACACCACTAAACATCATTAAACACCATTAAACACCACCAAACACCACTAAACACCACTAAACACCATTAAACACAATTAAACACCATTAAACACCAACAAACACCATTAAACACCATTAAACACCACTATACACCATTAAACACCATTAAACACCATTAAACACCAATAAACACCATTAAACACCATTAAACACCACTAAACACCATTAAACACCAATAAACACCATTAAACACCAATAAACACCATTAAACAACATTAAACACCATTAAACACCATTAAACAGCAATAAACACCATTACACACCACTAAACACCATTAAACACCATTAAACACAAATAAACACCATTAAACACCATTAAACACCACTAAACACCACTAAACACCACTAAACACCACTAAACACCATTAAACACCATTAAACGCCATTAAACGCCACTAAACACCACTAAACACCACTAAACACAATTAAACACCATTAAACACCACTAAACACCACTAAACACCACTAAACACCACTAAACACCATTAAACACCACTAAACACCACTAAACACCATTAAACACCACTAAACGACATTAAACGCCATTAAACACCACTAAACACCATTAAACACCACTAAACACCACTAAACACCATTAAACACCATTAAACACCACTAAACACCATTAAACACCATTAAACACCACTAAACACCATTAAACACCATGAAACACCATTAAACACCATTAAACACCAATAAACACCATTAAACAACATTAAACACCATTAAACACCATTAAACAGCAATAAACACCATTACACACCACTAAACACCATTAAACACCATTAAACACCATTAAACACAAATAAACACCATTAAACACCATTAAACACCACTAAACACCACTAAACACCACTAAACACCATTAAACACCATTAAACGCCATTAAACGCCACTAAACACCACTAAACACCACTAAACACAATTAAACACCATTAAACACCACTAAACACCACTAAACACCACTAAACACCACTAAACACCACTAAACACCATTAAACACCACTAAACGCCATTAAACGCCATTAAACACCACTAAACACCATTAAACACCACTAAACACCACTAAACACCACTAAACACCATTAAACACCACTAAACACCATTAAACACCATTAAACACCACTAAACACCATTAAACACCACTAAACACCACTAAACAACTTGTTTTGTTTGTCAGCAACATTTTCCTCTTTACCATCAAGTCAAGACAGACGCAGAAACTGGTGTGTGTGTTGCTAGGTGTGTGTGTGTGTTGTTAGGTGTGTGAGTGTGTTGTTAGGTGTGTGTGTGTGTTGTTAGGTGTGTGTGTGTTGTTAGGTGTGTGAGTGTGTTGTTAGGTGTGTGTGTGTTGTTAGGTGTGTGTGTGTTGTTAGGTATGTGAGTGTGTTGTTAGGTGTGTGTGTGTTGTTAGGTGTGTGTGTGTTGCTAGGCGTGTGTGTGTGTGTGTGTGTTGTTAGGCGTGTGAGTGTGTGTGTGTGTTTTTAGGTGTGTGTGTGTTGCTAGGTGTGTGTGTGTGTTGTTAGGTGTGTGTTTGTTGCTAGGTGTGTGTGTGTTGCTAGGTGTGTGTGTGTTGGTAGGCGTGTGAGTGTGTGTTAGGTGTGTGTGTTGCTTGGTGTGTGTGTGTGTGTGTTGTTAGGCGTGTGAGTGTGTGTTAGGTGTGTGTGTGTTGTTAGGTGTGTGTGTGTTAGTTACCCTGTACAGGCTATGTGTGTTGTTAGGTGTGTGTGTGTTGCTAGGTGTGTGTGTGTGTGTTGTTAGGCGTGTGAGTGTGTGTTAGGTGTGTGTGTGTTGTTAGGTGTGTGTGTGTTAGTTACCCTGAACAGGCTGTGTGGGTTGGTAGACCACCCTGTACCCCTCCACTACCCCGTTAGAAGCGCTGGGCGCCCCCCAGGAGACGTTGACACTCCATCCTGTCACCTCCGAAAACGACAGGAAACTAGGCTGGCTGGGGGCTGGGGAGGGGGGAGAGGTTACACAGGTCATCATTACATTACATACCATCTAAATGTTCTACTTTAATAACACAGACCTGGGATCAGATACTATTAGATGTGTGTGTGTAAACTATCAGTGTCTGCTTTAGACAGAGCAGACCTGGGATCAGATACTATTAGATATGTGTGTGTAAACTCACAGCTTTAGACAGTCTGGGGGCTCTTCTATTCCTTCCATTACAACAGGCTCCATCATTATCAAGCCCAGATAGATTTTTCATCGATTTCAAATCATATTTGAAGCTAGGTCTAACACATACGCATCCCAGGGTTAACTGGGTGGTTAGGGGTTAGAGGTTAGGGAACCTACCAGCCTGTAGAGTCTTGGCCTCCCGGGGTTAGAGGTTAGGGGTTAGAGGTTAGGGAACCTACCGGCCTGTAGGGTCTTGGCCTCCCGGGGTTAGAGGTTAGGGGTTAGAGGTTAGGGAACCTACCGGCCTGTAGGGTCTTGGCGCCCCGGGGTTAGAGGTTAGAGGTTAGGGAACCTACCAGCCTGTAGGGTCTTGGCGCCCCGGGGTTAGAGGTTAGGGAACCTACCTGCCTGTAGGGTCTTGGCGCCCCGGGGTTAGAGGTTAGGGGTTAGAGGTTAGGGGTTAGAGGTTAGGGAACCTACCAGCCTGTAGGGTCTTGGCGCCCCGGGGTTAGAGGTTAGGGGTTAGGGGTTAGAGGTTAGGGGTTAGAGGTTAGGGAACCTACCAGCCTGTAGGGTCTTGGCACCCCGGGGTTAGAGGGTATGGGTTAGAGGTTAGGGGTTAGAGGTTAGGGGTTAGAGGTTAGGGAACCTACCAGCCTGTAGGGTCTTGGCGCCCCGGGGTTAGAGGTTAGGGGTTAGGGGTTAGGGGTTAGAGGTTAGGGGTTAGGGGTTAGACGTTAGGGAACCTACCAGCCTGTAGGGTCTTGGCACCCCGGGGTTAGAGGTTAGGGGTTAGAGGTTAGGGAACCTACTGGCCTGTAGGGTCTTGGCCTCCCGGGGTTAGAGGTTAGGGGTTAGAGGTTAGGGAACCTACCAGCCTGTAGGGTCTTGGCGCCCCGGAATTAGAGGTTAGGGGTTAGAGGTTAGGGAACCTACCGGCCTGTAGGGTCTTGGCCTCCCGGGGTTAGAGGTTAGGGGTTAGATGTTAGGGGTTAGAGGTTAGGGGTTAGAGGTTAGGGAACCTACCGGCCTGTAGGGTCTTGGCGCCCCGGGGTTAGAGGTTAGGGGTTAGAGGTTAGGGGTTAGAGGTTAGGGAACCTACCGACCTGTAGGGTCTTGGCACCCTGGGGTTAGAGGTTAGGGATTAGAGGTTAGGGAACCTACCGGCCTGTAGGGTCTTGGCCTCCCGGGGTTAGAGGTTAGGGGTTAGAGGTTAGGGAACCTACCAGCCTGTAGGGTCTTGGCGCCCCGGGGTTAGAGGTTAGGGGTTAGAGGTTAGGGAACCTACCGGCCTGTAGGGTCTTGGCGCCCCGGGGTTAGAGGTTAGAGGTTAGAGATTAAGGAACCTACCGGCCTGTAGGGTCTTGGCCTCCCGGGGTTAGAGGTTAGGGGTTAGAGGTTAGGGAACCTACCAGCCTGTAGGGTCTTGGCGCCCCGGGGTTAGAGGTTAGGGGTTAGAGGTTAGGGAACCTACCGGCCTGTAGGGTCTTGGCGCCCTGGGGTTAGAGGTTAGGGGTTAGAGGTTAGGGAACCTACCAGCCTGTAGGGTCTTGGCCTCCCGGGGTTAGAGGTTAGAGGTTAGGGAACCTACCAGCCTGTAGGGTCTTGGCGCCCCGGGGTTCGCTGGGCGGGCCGTCTCCAGCCACGTTGAAGGCAGACAGCGTGACGAGGTAGGACGTGTAACACGTGAGGTTGACCAGACGAACACGCGTGTCAGGAACAAACACCACCGTCACCTTCTCTGTCTCGTTCTGTCTGTCCCCCTGCCAGTAGTGGATCTGATCAGGAAGAAGTCGCACACAGGAAGTGAAGTGACACCCATTTTCTACTGAGACAATGGTTCCTTTCGGACTCATAACCCTTGTACCCTGAAGGGTACACATGCTCAATATTCTGCTGTTGACTTGACTTCTGATGTGTTGACCTGATGTACCCATCAGAATGATGTTGTAATGTATTCTCTATAACAACATGACCTGATGTACCCATCAGAATGATGTTGTGATGTATTCTCTAACATCTCTACCTTCTCCCTCTCCTCTCCATCTCTCCCCTTCTCTCTCTCCTCTCCATCTCTCCCCTTCTCCCTCTCCTCTCCATCTCTCCCCTTCTCTCTCTCCTCTCCATCTCTCCCCTTCTCTCTCTCCTCTCCATCTCTCCCCTTCTCTCTCCTCTCCATCTCTCCCCTTCTCCCTCTCCATCTCTCCCCTTCTCTCTCTCCTCTCCATCTCTCCCCTTCTCTCTCTCCTCTCCATCTCTCCCCTTCTCTCTCTCCTCTCCATCTCTCCCCTTCTCTCTCTCCTCTCCATCTCTCCCCTTCTCTCTCCTCTCCATCTCTCCCCTTCTCCCTCTCCTCTCCATCTCTCTCTCTCTCCTCTCCATCTCTCCCCTTCTCTCTCTCCTCTCCATCTCTCTACCTTCTCTCTCTCCTCTCCATCTCTCCCCTTCTCTCTCTCCTCTCCATCTCTCCCCTGCTCTCTCTCCTCTCCATCTCTCCATCTCTCTCCTCTCCATCTCTCCCCTTCTCTCTCTCCTCTCCATCTCTCCCCTTCTCCCTCTCCTCTCCATCTCTCCCCTTCTCCCTCTCCTCTCCATCTCTCCCCTTCTCCCTCTCCCTCTCCTCTCCATCTCTCCTCTTCTCTCTCCATCTCTCTCCTCTCCATCTCTCCCCTTCTCCCTCTCCTCTCCATCTCTCCCCTTCTCCCTCTCCATCTCTCCTCTTCTCTCTCCATCTCTCTCCTCTCCATCTCTCCCCTTCTCTCTCTCCTCTCCATCTCTCCCCTTCTCCCTCTCCTCTCCATCTCTCCCCTTCTCTCTCTCCTCTCCATCTCTCCCCTTCTCTCTCTCCTCTCCATCTCTCCCCTTCTCTCTCTCCTCTCCATCTCTCCTCTCCATCTCTCCCTCTCCTTCTCCCTCTCCACCTCTCCCCTTCTCCCTCTCCTCTCCATCTCTCCCCTGCTCTCTCTCCTCTCCATCTCTCCATCTCTCTCCTCTCCATCTCTCCCCTTCTCTCTCTCCTCTCCATCTCTCCTCTCCATCTCTCCATCTCTCCATCTCTCTCCTCTCCATCTCTCCCCTTCTCTCTCTCCTCTCCATCTCTCCCCTTCTCTCTCTCCTCTCCATCTCTCCCCTTCTCTCTCTCCTCTCCATCTCTCCCTCTCCCTCTCCTCTCCATCTCTCCCCTTCTCCCTCTCCATCTCTCCCCTTCTCTCTCCATCTCTCTCCTCTCCATCTCTCCTCTTCTCTCTCCATCTCTCTCCTCTCCATCTCTCCATCTCTCCCATTCTCTCTCTCCTCTCCATCTCTCCCTCTCCCTCTCCTCTCCATCTCTCCCCTTCTCCCTCTCCATCTCTCCCCTTCTCCCTCTCCATCTCTCCTCTTCTCTCTCCATCTCTCTCCTCTCCATCTCTCCATCTCTCCCCTTCTCTCTCTCCTCTCCATCTCTCCCCTTCTCCCTCTCCTCTCCATCTCTCCTCTTCTCTCTCCATCTCTCTCCTCTCCATCTCTCCCCTTCTCTCTCTCCTCTCCATCTCTCCCCTTCTCTCTCCCCTCTCCATCTCTCCCCTTCTCTCTCTCCTCTCCATCTCTCCCCTTCTCTCTCTCTCTCCTCTCCATCTCTCCCCTTCTCCCTCTCCTCTCCATCTCTCCCCTTCTCCCTCTCAATCTCTCCATCTCTCTCCTCTCCATCTCTCCCCTTCTCCCTCTCCATCTCTCCATCTCTCTCCTCTCCATCTCTCCCCTTCTCCCTCTCCTCTCCATCTCTCCCCTTCTCCCTCTCCATCTCTCCATCTCTCTCCTCTCCATCTCTCCTCTCCATCTCTCCCCTTCTCCCTCTCCTCTCCATCTCTCCCCTTCTCTCTCTCCTCTCCATCTCTCCCCTTCTCTCTCTCTCTCTCCTCTCCATCTCTCCCCTTCTCCCTCTCCTCTCCATCTCTCCCCTTCTCCCTCTCCTCTCCATCTCTCCCCTTCTCTCTCTCCTCTCCATCTCTCCCCTTCTCTCTCTCCTCTCCATCTCTCCCCTTCTCTCTCTCTCTCCTCTCCATCTCTCCCCTTCTCTCTCTCCTCTCCATCTCTCCCCTTCTCCCTCTCCCTCTCCATCTCTCCCCTTCTCCCTCTCCATCTCTCCCCTTCTCCCTCTCCATCTCTCCCCTTCTCCCTCTCCTCTCCATCTCTCCCCTTCTCCCTCTCCTCTCCATCTCTCCCCTTCTCCCTCTCCTCTCCATCTCTCCTCTTCTCTCTCCATCTCTCTCCTCTCCATCTCTCCCCTTCTCTCTCTCCTCTCCATCTCTCCCCTTCTCCCTCTCCTCTCCATCTCTCCCCTTCTCTCTCTCCTCTCCATCTCTCCCCTTCTCCCTCTCCATCTCTCCCATTCTCCCTCTCCATCTCTCCCCTTCTCCCTCTCCATCTCTCCCCTTCTCCCTCTCCTCTCCATCTCTCCCCTTCTCCCTCTCCTCTCCATCTCTCCCCTTCTCTCTCTCCATCTCTCCCCTTCTCCCTCTCCTCTCCATCTCTCCCCTTCTCTCTCTCCTCTCCATCTCTCCCCTTCTCCCTCTCCATCTCTCCCCTTCTCCCTCTCCTCTCCATCTCTCCCCTTCTCCCTCTCCATCTCTCCCCTTCTCCCTCTCCTCTCCATCTCTCCCCTTCTCCCTCTCCTCTCCATCTCTCCCCTTCTCCCTCTCCATCTCTCCCCTTCTCCCTCTCCATCTCTCCCCTTCTCTCTCTCCTCTCCATCTCTCCCCTTCTCTCTCTCCTCTCCATCTCTCCCCTTCTCCCTCTCCATCTCTCCCCTTCTCTCTCTCCTCTCCATCTCTCCCCTTCTCTCTCTCCTCTCCATCTCTCCCCTTCTCCCTCTCCTCTCCATCTCTCCCCTTCTCCCTCTCCTCTCCATCTCTCCCCTTCTCCCTCTCCTCTCCATCTCTCCCCTTCTCCCTCTCCATCTCTCTCTCCTCTTCTCTCTCCATCTCTCTCCTCTCCATCTCTCCCCTTCTCCCTCTCCTTTCCATCTCTCCCCTTCTCCCTCTCCTTCTCCCTCTCCTCTCCATCTCTCCTCTTCTCTCTCCATCTCTCTCCTCTCCATCTCTCCCCTTCTCCCTCTCCTCTCCATCTCTCCCCTTCTCCCTCTCCATCTCTCCTCTTCTCTCTCCATCTCTCTCCTCTCCATCTCTCCCCTTCTCTCTCTCCTTCTCCCTCTCCTCTCCATCTCTCCTCTTCTCTCTCCATCTCTCTCCTCTCCATCTCTCCCCTTCTCCCTCTCCTCTCCATCTCTCCCCTTCTCCCTCTCCATCTCTCCTCTTCTCTCTCCATCTCTCTCCTCTCCATCTCTCCCCTTCTCTCTCTCCTCTCCATCTCTCCCCTTCTCCCTCTCCTCTCCATCTCTCCCCTTCTCTCTCTCCTCTCCATCTCTCCCCTTCTCTCTCTCCTCTCCATCTCTCCCCTTCTCTCTCTCCTCTCCATCTCTCCTCTCCATCTCTCCCTCTCCTTCTCCCTCTCCACCTCTCCCCTTCTCCCTCTCCTCTCCATCTCTCCCCTGCTCTCTCTCCTCTCCATCTCTCCATCTCTCTCCTCTCCATCTCTCCCCTTCTCTCTCTCCTCTCCATCTCTCCTCTCCATCTCTCCATCTCTCTCCTCTCCATCTCTCCCCTTCTCTCTCTCCTCTCCATCTCTCCCCTTCTCTCTCTCCTCTCCATCTCTCCCCTTCTCTCTCTCCTCTCCATCT
Source organism: Oncorhynchus clarkii lewisi (assembly GCF_045791955.1). Lineage (NCBI taxonomy): Eukaryota > Metazoa > Chordata > Actinopteri > Salmoniformes > Salmonidae > Oncorhynchus > Oncorhynchus clarkii. Next base: position 3,671,174 of record NC_092163.1, read on the forward strand.
CTCCCTCTCCCTCTCCTCTCCATCTCTCCCCTTCTCCCTCTCCATCTCTCCCCTTCTCCCTCTCCATCTCTCCCCTTCTCTCTCCATCTCTCTCCTCTCCATCTCTCCTCTTCTCTCTCCATCTCTCTCCTCTCCATCTCTCCATCTCTCCCATTCTCTCTCTCCTCTCCATCTCTCCCTCTCCCTCTCCTCTCCATCTCTCCCCTTCTCCCTCTCCATCTCTCCCCTTCTCCCTCTCCATCTCTCCTCTTCTCTCTCCATCTCTCTCCTCTCCATCTCTCCATCTCTCCCCTTCTCTCTCTCCTCTCCATCTCTCCCCTTCTCCCTCTCCTCTCCATCTCTCCTCTTCTCTCTCCATCTCTCTCCTCTCCATCTCTCCCCTTCTCTCTCTCCTCTCCATCTCTCCCCTTCTCTCTCCCCTCTCCATCTCTCCCCTTCTCTCCATCTCTCCCCTTCTCTCTCTCTCTCCTCTCCATCTCTCCCCTTCTCCCTCTCCTCTCCATCTCTCCCCTTCTCCCTCTCAATCTCTCCATCTCTCTCCTCTCCATCTCTCCCCTTCTCCCTCTCCATCTCTCCATCTCTCCCCTTCTCTCTCTCTCTCCTCTCCATCTCTCCCCTTCTCCCTCTCCTCTCCATCTCTCCCCTTCTCCCTCTCAATCTCTCCATCTCTCTCCTCTCCATCTCTCCCCTTCTCCCTCTCCATCTCTCCATCTCTCTCCTCTCCATCTCTCCCCTTCTCCCTCTCCTCTCCATCTCTCCCCTTCTCCCTCTCCATCTCTCCATCTCTCTCCTCTCCATCTCTCATCTCCATCTCTCCCCTTCTCCCTCTCCTCTCCATCTCTCCCCTTCTCTCTCTCCTCTCCATCTCTCCCCTTCTCTCTCTCTCTCCTCTCCATCTCTCCCCTTCTCCCTCTCCTCTCCATCTCTCCCCTTCTCCCTCTCCTCTCCATCTCTCCCCTTCTCTCTCTCCTCTCCATCTCTCCCCTTCTCTCTCTCCTCTCCATCTCTCCCCTTCTCTCTCTCTCTCCTCTCCATCTCTCCCCTTCTCTCTCTCCTCTCCATCTCTCCCCTTCTCCCTCTCCCTCTCCATCTCTCCCCTTCTCCCTCTCCATCTCTCCCCTTCTCCCTCTCCATCTCTCCCCTTCTCCCTCTCCTCTCCATCTCTCCCCTTCTCCCTCTCCTCTCCATCTCTCCCCTTCTCCCTCTCCTCTCCATCTCTCCTCTTCTCTCTCCATCTCTCTCCTCTCCATCTCTCCCCTTCTCTCTCTCCTCTCCATCTCTCCCCTTCTCCCTCTCCTCTCCATCTCTCCCCTTCTCTCTCTCCTCTCCATCTCTCCCCTTCTCCCTCTCCATCTCTCCCCTTCTCCCTCTCCTCTCCATCTCTCCCCTTCTCCCTCTCCATCTCTCCCCTTCTCCCTCTCCTCTCCATCTCTCCCCTTCTCCCTCTCCTCTCCATCTCTCCCCTTCTCCCTCTCCATCTCTCCCCTTCTCCCTCTCCATCTCTCCCCTTCTCTCTCTCCTCTCCATCTCTCCCCTTCTCTCTCTCCTCTCCATCTCTCCCCTTCTCCCTCTCCATCTCTCCCCTTCTCTCTCTCCTCTCCATCTCTCCCCTTCTCTCTCTCCTCTCCATCTCTCCCCTTCTCCCTCTCCTCTCCATCTCTCCCCTTCTCCCTCTCCTCTCCATCTCTCCCCTTCTCCCTCTCCTCTCCATCTCTCCCCTTCTCCCTCTCCATCTCTCTCTCCTCTTCTCTCTCCATCTCTCTCCTCTCCATCTCTCCCCTTCTCCCTCTCCTCTCCATCTCTCCCCTTCTCCCTCTCCATCTCTCCTCTTCTCTCTCCATCTCTCTCCTCTCCATCTCTCCCCTTCTCTCTCTCCTCTCCATCTCTCCCCTTCTCCCTCTCCTCTCCATCTCTCCCCTTCTCCCTCTCCATCTCTCCTCTTCTCTCTCCATCTCTCTCCTCTCCATCTCTCCCCTTCTCCCTCTCCTCTCCATCTCTCCCCTTCTCCCTCTCCTTCTCCCTCTCCTCTCCATCTCTCCTCTTCATCTCTCCTCTTCTCTCTCCATCTCTCCCCTTCTCCCTCTCCTCTCCATCTCTCTCCTTCTCCCTCTCCTCTCCCTCTCCTCTCCATCTCTCTCCTTCTCCCTCTCCTTCTCCCTCTCCTTCTCCCTCTCCTCTCCTTCTCCCTCTCCTTCTCCCTCTCCTTCTCCCTCTCCTCTCCATATCTCCCCTTCTCTTACTTTCACCCACTTCATCCTCCTCTTCCCTCTCATCTTCCCTCTCTTCTCATCCTTTCTCTCTTCTTCAAACAAGGAGCATTAGTTATTCCCTCGTTTCCTCTCCTCTAATTAGGATTCTGCAGGGATCTGAATCCACCGTCTTTTACTCCTCCGCTCGGAAAATACGACTTTAACTCCTTTTTATTCTAAATGTGTGTGTATGTAGGATGTCGGTGTGTGTGTGTAGGATGTCGGTGTGTGTGTGTAGGATGTCGGTGTGTGTGTGTGTATGATGTTGGTGTGTGTGTGTATGATGTCGGTGTGTGTGTGTATGATGTCGGTGTGTGTGTGTATGATGTCGGTGTGTGTGTGTATGATGTTGGTGTGTGTGTGTATGATGTCGGTGTGTGTGTGTATGATGTCGGTGTGTTTGTGTATGATGTCGGTGTGTGTGTGTATGATGTCGGTGTGTGTGTGTAGGATGTCGGTGTGTGTATGTGTGTATGATGTCGGTGTGTGTGTGTATGATGTCGGTGTGTGTGTGTATGATGTCGGTGTGTGTATGTGTGTAGGATGTTATGTGTGTGTGTGTGTGTGTGTATGGGTGTCACCTTGTAACCCTGGATGAGTCCATTCTGTGTGTGTAGGGGTGGGAGGTCCCAGGTCACCTCCAGTACAGTAGGAGAGACAGGCACCACTCTGATAGATTGGGGTGGCAAGGAGGGAGCTGGAGAGAGATACACACAGTTAGAGGGAGAGAGAGAGACAGAGAGACCGAGAGGGGA
>NC_092163.1:3676677-3701677 GCF_045791955.1 Oncorhynchus clarkii lewisi
GTGTGTGTTTGTGTGTGTGTGTGTGTGTGTGTATGTGTGTGTGTTTGTGTGTGTGTGTGTGTGTGTGTATGTGTGTGTGTGTGTGTGTGTGTGTGTGTGTGTGTGTGTGTGTGTGTGTGTGTGTGTGTGTGTGTGTGTGTGTGTGTGTGTGTGTGTGTGTGTTTGTGTGTGTGTGTTCTAAAACTTACGCGTTAACTCAAATTCTGTTAAGGAAGCACTGCTCACTGTCTTAAAGCTGGTCAGAGCTGAGAGAGAGACAGAGAGGGAGATGGAGAGAGACAGACAGAGGGAGAGAGAGAGAGAGAGAGAGAGAGAGAGATGGAGGGATGGAGAGGGAGAGAGAGAGAGAGAGGGAGAGAGACAGACAGAGGGAGAGAGGGAGAGAGAGATGGAGGGATGGAGAGAGAGACAGAGAGGGAGATGGAGAGAGACAGACAGAGAGAGAGAGACAGAGAGGGAGATGGAGAGAGACAGACAGAGAGAGAGACAGAGAGAGAGAGAGAGAGAGAGAGAGAGACAGAGAGGGAGATGGAGAGAGACAGACAGAGGGAGAGAGGGAGAGAGAGACAGAGGGAGAGAGAGAGAGACAGACAGAGAGACAGACAGAGGGAGAGAGAGAGAGAGAGAGGGAGCGATGGAGAGAGATTATATATTAGATGTTTTATTCTTCATGATCAAAAATAATTATTGTAAAATGTAAAACTAATAATAATGAATGATTACCAGTGATGTCACTACAGCATAATGAATGATTACCAGTGATGTCACTACAGCATAATGAATGATTACCAGTGATGTCACTACAGCATAATGAATGATTACCAGTGATGTCACTACAGCATAATGAATGATGTCACTACAGCATAATTAATGATTACCAGTGATGTCACCACGTGTGGTGGTGTTGTTGGCCATGTCTTCCAGGGGTACCGTACTAGGGGTGGAGTTTACCGGGAGTTCCCGGTAGTACAGCCGGTAGCCAACCAGCACCCCGTTAACGCTCTCCTCACTGGGACGCTAGAGTAAACAACCGGTTAGAATTTATATCACATAATAACATCTGAACCATCACAGTTATTCAGGTGTGTGTGTGATGTAAAACGTTTCCAAGATGGCGTAGCAATCAGACGTGTGTTTGTCTTGTACCGTCGTGATAATCGTTTTCCTCTGTTTTTTTTTTCTCGTATATATTTTAAATCTCTCTTTCCATCTACGGACTGAATTAACTTTCCTGCAATCCGCCTCACCCAATGTGGAACGGATCTGCTATTTTTATACTTTAGAACCAGAACCCCCATCAGGAGCTAGCCAGCTAACTAGCTACTAGTCAGTTAGCCGCTGCTAGCGGTCTTCACCGTTAAGTCGGACACCAGCCAGCTTCAGCTCGGTCAAAACCTGCCAGTCTGCACAGCGCAATATTAACCCAGAGCATATCAGACTGCTTTTTCTCTACCACATCAGCGGATTCCTACCGCAAGCTCTGGACCATTACACCGGATCATCGCAGCTAGCTAGCTGCAATCTGAGTGGCTACTCCTGGCTAACGTCTCTGTCCCGAAGCAAGCACCAGTTAGCCTTGAGCTAGCCTCGAGCTAGCCCCATCTCCCGGCTAGCCGAAGAGGTCTACCAGCTAATTATTGGGCTACAATACCTCTTTTGCCAATTGGCCTGGACCCTTTATTGTCGACATGGAGCCCCACCGATCATTCACGACTGTTCTGACGACGTAATCGCCCAAGGTGGTTTCAACAGGCTTTTCCGTTGTGATATCGCCGAAGACCCATCTGCTAGCCCCGGCCCGCTAGCTTTCTGAACGCAGTGTCTCCCGCTTGCCTAGCGTAGTAGCGACTACCGAACGGCTACCTGACTCACCTATTGCTGCTCTTTGGACCCTATGATCACTGGGCTACACATGCCTCTTCCTAATGTCAATATGCCTTGTCTACTGCTGTTTAGGTTGGTTACTATTGTCTTATTTCACTGTAGAGCCCCCAGCCCTGCCCTACATGCCTCTCCCTAATGTCAATATGCCTTGTCTACTGCTGTTTAGGTTAGTTACTATTGTGTTATTTCACTGTAGAGCCCCCAGCCCTGCCCAACATGCCTTAGATAGCTCTTTTGTCTCACCCCCACACATGCAGTGACCTCACCTGGGTTAACTGGTGCCTCCAGAGACACAACCGCTCTCATCGTCACTCAATGCCTAGGTTTACCTCCACTGTACTCACATCCTACCATACCCTTGTCTGTACATTATTCCTTGAATCTATTCTACCACACCCAGAAATCTGCTCCTTTTATTCTCTGTCCCCAACGCACTAGACGACCAGTTCTTATAGCCTTTAGTCGTACCCTTATTCTACTCCTCCTCTGTTTCTCTGGTGATGTAGAGGTGAATCCAGGCCCTGCAGCCCCCAGCATCACTCCCATTCCCCAGGCCCTGTAGCCCCCAGCACCACTCCCATTCCCCAGGCCCTGCAGCCCCCAGCACCACTCCCATTCCCCAGGCCCTGCAGCCCCCAGCACCACTCCCATTCCCCAGGCCCTGCAGCCCCCAGCACCACTCCCATTCCCCAGGCGCTCTCATTTGTTGTGTAAACTGTAAAGGCTTGACTTCTGTAACTGTAAAAGCCTTGGTTTCATGAATGTTAACATCAGAAGCCTCCTCCGTAAGTTTGTTTTATTCAATGCTTTATCACACTCTGCCAAGCCTGATGTCCAAGACGTGTCTGAATCCTGGTTTAGGAAGGCCACCAAAAATCATGACATTCTGTCACACTATGCAGATCTGTACCCAAACAAATTGAGCTTCTACTTCTAAAAATCCACTTTTCCAGAAACAAGTCTCTCACCGTTGCCGCTTGTTATAGACCCCCCTCAACCCCCAGCTGTGCCCTGGACACCATATGTGAATTGATTGCCCCAGATCTATCTTCAGAGTTCGTACTGTTAGGTGACCAAAACTGGGATATGCTTAACACCTCGGCCGTCCTACAATCTAAGCTAGATGCCCTCAATCTCACACAAATGATCAAGGAATTTACCAGGTACAACCCTAAATCCATAACCATGGGCACCCTCATAGATATCATCCTGACCAACTTGCCCTCTAAATACACCTCTGCTGTCTTCAACCAGGATCTCAGCAATCACTGCCTCATTGCCTGCGTCCGTGGTCAAACGACCACCCCTCATCACTGTTAAACGCTCCCTAAAACACTTCAGCGAGCAGGCCTTTCTAATCGACCTGGCCCGGGTATCCTGGAAGGATATTGACCAAATCCCGTCAGTCGAGGGTGCCTGCTCTTTAAAAGTAATTTCCTCACCATCTTAAATAAGCATGCCCCATTCAAAAAATGTAGAACTAAGAACAGATATAGCCCGTTGTTCACTTGACTGCCCTTGACCAGCACAAAAACATCCTGCGGCGTTCTGCATTAGCATCAAACAGCCCCTGCGATATGCAACTTTTCAGGGAAGTCAGGAACCAATATACACAGTCAGTTAGGAAAGCTAAGGCTAGCTTTTTCAAACAGAAATCTGCATCCTGTAGCCCTAATTCCAAAATGTTTAGGGACTCTGTAAAGTCCCAAAACTGGATCCCTACAAATCAGCAGGACTAGACAATCTGAACCCTCTCTTTCTAAAATTATCCACTGAAATTGTTGCAACCCCTATTACTAGCCTGTTCAACCTCTCTTTTGTATCGTCTGAGATCCCCAAAGATTGGAAAGCCGCAGTCATCCCCCTCTTCAAAGGGGGGGACACTCTTGACCCAAACTGCTACAGACCTATATCCATCCTGCCCTGCCTTTCTAAAATCTTCTAAAACCAAGTTAACAAACAGATCACCGACCAGTTTGAATCCCACCATACCTTCTCCACTATGCAATCTGGTTTCCTAGCTGGTCATGGGTGCACCTCAGCCATGCTCAAGGTCCTAAACAATATCATAACCGCCATCGATAAAAGACAGTACTGTGCAGTACTGTGCAGCCGGCTTCATCGACTTGGCCAAGGCTTTCGACTCTGTCAATCACCGTATTCTTATTGGCAGACACAACAGCCTTGGTTTCTCAAATGATTGCCTCGCCTGGTTCACCAACTACTCTGATAGAGTTCAGTGTGTCAAATCGGAGGGCCTGTTGTCCGGACCTCTGGCAGTCTCTATGGGTTGTGCCACAGGGTTCAATTCTCAGGCCGACTCTTTGCTCTGTATACATCAATGAGGTCGCTCTTGCTGCTGGTGAGTCTCTGATCCACCTCTACGCAGACGACACCATTCTGTATACTTCTGGCCCTTCTTTCGACACTGTGTTAACAAACCTCCAAATGAGCTTCAATCCCATACAACTCTCCTTCCGTGGCCTACAACTGCTTTAAAATGCTAGTAAAACCAAATGCATGCTCTTTAACCGTTCGCTGCCCGCACCCGCCCACCCGACTAGCATCACTAGTCTGGACGGTTCTGACTTAGAATAGACTGTAAACTGTCCTTCCAGACTCACATTAAGCATCTCCAATCCAAAATTAAATCTAGAATCGGCCTCCTATTCCGCAACAAAGCTTTCTTCACTCATGCTGCCAAACATACTCTCATAAAACTGACTATCCTACCAATCCTTGACTTTGGCGATTTACAAAGACACTTACAAAATAGCCTCCAACACTCTACTCAGCAAACTGGATGTAGTCTATCACAGTGCCATCCATTTTGTCACCAAAGCCCCATATACTACCCACCACTGTGACCTGTGGGGTCTCGTTGGCTGGCCCTCGCTACATATTCGTCGCCAAACCCACTGGCTACAGGTTATCTACAAGTCTATGCTAGGTAAAGCCCCACCTTATTTCAGCTCACTGGTCACCATAGCAACACCCACCCATAGCACACGCTCCAGCAGGTATATTTCACTGGTCATCCCCAAAGCCAACACCCCCTTTGGCCTCCTTTCCTTCCAGTTCTCTGCTGCCAGGATTACAAAAATCACTGAAGCTGGAGATATATATATCTCCCTTTTATTCAAAGGTCAAAGTTCCAAGTTGCTCCAAACAAACGCTCACTCCCCCTAGTGGCCGGTGTTGAATGCGTTTCCCAGTTCCCGACAGATGTCCAATTTCAAAGTCAATCTTGAGCGATCTGGATGTGTTTAGTGTGTTGTGTGTGTGTGAGTGTTTTGCGAGGTATGTGTTTCGCGAGGTGTGTGTGTGTGTGTGTGTGTGTGTGTGTGTGTGTGTGTGTGTGTGTGTGTGTGTGTGTGTGTGTGTGTGTTTTGCGAGGTGTGTGTGTACCTGCCACTGCACCAGAACAGAGGTAGTAGTAGAGGGTTTAACTGATACTATCACTGGAGCCTCCTCAGGAACTAGACAGAGGGAGAGAGATGGACAGATGGAGAGATGGAGAGATGGAGAGATGGAGAGAGATGGAGAAAGATGGAGAGATGGAGAGAGATGGAGAGATAGAGAGATGGAGAGATGGAGATGGGGATATGGACAGATGGAGATATGGACGGATGGAGAGATGGAAAGAAAATGGAAAAATCTTAATTTGGACAATATAAAACAGAGTAATTTTCTTCCCTCCCTCCCTCCCTCCCTCCCTCCCTCCCTCCCTCCCTCCCTCCCTCCCTCCCTCCCTCCCTCCCTCCCTCCCTCCCTCCCCTCCCTCCCTCCCTCCCTCCCTCCCTCCCCTCCCTCCCTCCCTCCCTCCCTCCTGTCTCCTACCATCCTGTAGTGTGATAACAGTCTCCGTCTCTTTGCTGTAGTTGCTGTCTCCTACATCGTTGGTTGCCAGCATCCTCAGCTTGTACAACGTGAAGGGTTTCAGTCTGTAAAACACATAAACACACTTAACAGTCACATAGAATATTCTCCTGTAGTAGCGGGAGTCAGGTCTATCAATCAAATCAAATCCAATTGTATTGGTCACGTACACATGGTTAGCAGATGTTAATGCGAGTGTAGCGAAATGCTTGTGCCTCTAGTTCCGACAGTGCAGTAATATCTAACAAGTAATCTAACAATTCCACAACAACTACCCAATATACACAAACCTAAAGGGATGGAATAAGAATATATATATATAATATATATATAAATATATGGATGAGCGATGGTCGAGCGGCAAGATGCAGTAGATGGTATAGATGGCCTGGCTAGGGCCCAACCAGAAAGACAGAGAGAGAGAGAGAGACAGAGACAGAGACAGAGAGACAGAGACAGAGAGGAGAGAGAGAGAGAGAGAGAGAGAGAGAGAGAGAGAGAGAGAGAGAGAGCAGAGAGAGAGAGAGAGAGAGAGAGAGAGCGAGAGAGCAAGAGAGAGAGAGAGAGAGAGAGAGAGAGAGAGAGAGATCGAGAGAGAGCAAGAGAGAGGAGAGAGAGAGAGAGAGAGATAGCGAGAGAGAGAGCGAGAGAGAGAGAGATAGAGAGAGAGAGAGAGAGCGAGAGAGTTGAACCTGGAGAAGAGCCCCCTAATCAAGCTGGTTCTGGGGCTCTGTTCACAGGACAGCAACACAATTAGACCCAACCAAATCATGAGAACACAAAAAGATAATTACTTGACACATTGGAAAGAATTAACAAAAAAACAGGGCAAACTAGAATGTTATTTGGCCCTAAACAGAGAGTACACAGTGGCAGAATACCTGATCACTGTGACTGACCCAAACTTAAGGAAAGCTTTGACTATGTACAGACTCAATGAGCATAGCCTTGCTGTTGAGAAAGGTCACCGTGGGCAGACATGGCTCTCAAGAGAAGACAGGCTATGTGCTCACTGCCCACAAAATGTGGTGGAAACTGAGCTGCACTTCCTAACCTCCTGCCAAATGTATGACCATATTAGTGACACATATTTCCCTCAGATTACACAGACCCAGAAATAAATTGTAAACATATCCTATTTTGATACATTTTGATATCTACTGGGTGAAATACCACAGCGTGCATCACAGCAGTGAGATTTGTGACCTGTTGCCACAAGAAAAGGTCAACCAGTGAAGAACAAACACCATTGTAAATACAACCCATATTGATGTTTATTTATTTTCCCTTTTGTACTTTAACTATTTGCACATCGTTACAACACTGTATATATATAATATGACATTTGAAATGGCTTTATTCTTTTGGAACTTCTGTGAGTGTTCTGTTTACTGTTCATTTTTTATTGTTTATTTCACTTTTGTATATTATTTTGTTTATTATCTACTTCACTTGCTTTGGCAATGTTAACACATGTTTCCCATGCCAATAAAGCCCCTTGAATTGAATTGACTTTAATTGAGAGAGAGAGAGATTGTGTTGTGACTGTATGGTAATGTGACCGTGGAGGGGGACAGGAAGTGTTCCTGGGGAATTGTGGGTATCGTAGGAATACAACATCAAAGACAGCTGCCTCAGAGGGGGTGGGACGGCAGCAGCACTGGGCCTGGGGACTACGATGAAAACAACCATTAGGGATAAATAACGTGTATGTGTGTGTGTGTGTGAGTTTGAGTGTGTGTAATCTGGAGTAGTCTAAATCCCTGTGAACTGAAGCAATCAACAACATAAACTACAACAGCAAAAAGAGAGAGGGGGAGAGAGAGAGGGAGAGAGAGAGAGAGAGAGAGAGAGAGAGAGAGAGAGGGAGAGAGAGAGAGAGAGAGAGAGAGAGAGAGAGAGAGAGAGAGAGAGAGAGGGAGAGAGAGAGGGGGGGGTGGAGAGAGAGGTAGAGAGAGAGAGAGAGGTAGAGAGAGAGGTAGAGAGATCTTATGATTTCCTTCTATCTGTGTCTCTCTCTCGCTGTGTCTCTCTCTCTGTGTCTCTCTCTGTGTCTCTGTCTTTGTCTGTGTCTCTCTCTGTGTCTCTTTCTGTGTGTCTCTCTCTCTGTTTCTCTCAGTGTCTCTCTCTCTCTGTGTCTATCACTCTGTGTCTCTGTCTTTGTCTGTGTCTCTTTCTGTGTCTCTCTCTGTGTGTTTCTCTCAGTGTCTCTCTCTCTCTGTCCCTCTCTCTGTCTCTCTCTGTGTCTCTCCCTCTCAGTGTCTCTCTCTGTCTCTCTCTCTCTCTCTCTCTGTCTCTCTCTCTCTCTCTCTCTCTCTCTTCCCCCCCGTTGTTTCAGAGGCCTGGAGGAAACAGCCGGCGCAGATTCCTTCAATCCAAAGCCTACATGTAAAGAATATTAAAGAACGCATCAATGATTTGTATTTCCTGCAAGTCTCTGAAGCCGTAACGGCATGGGAACGGCCTGTGTCTAACACTTTGTGAAACCAGTTAGCGATGCCGCAACAGTCTAAAGGCTTTTCCCCATAAAACTTTCTAAATGAAAATGTTAAACTACAAAGTCGGCTCATCTACAAAGTACAGCGATCTCCATGGTAAGTTTCCAGAAAAAAAACAGCCAGCCAAACATCAGTCTTCTGAGGTGCAACAACTGAAATGATAGAACTACTACACTTCCACAGGCTGTTGATCCTGATGTGGTTTAAACATGGAAGACCAAGACTAGAACATCCAATCTAGTTGTTTTTCTATAACAACGGTTACCATGGAGATTACTGTACTTTTACCAAAAGGTAAATATATATAGATATTCTACAGTGAAAACCTAGAGAAAAAACAATGAAACCTGGAGAAAATAAATGAGAAACAAGTTTTTTTTTGTGTGTGTGTTATTAAATAAATGTATTGGCTGGTAAGAGTTTTGAGTTGTTTTTTCTATCTACCTGCCACAACTTCAGGTGGTAAATTACCTTTTAATGACCTTTTAATGGTGTCAGACTGAGGCTCTGCATCTGTCCTCGTGCTCCTAGACCTTAGTGCTGCTTTTGATACCATCGATACCATGGATCACCACATTCTTTTGGAGAGATTGGAAACCCAAATTGGTCTACACGGACAAGTTCTGGCCTGGTTTAGATCTTACCTGTCGGAAAGATATCAGTTTGTCTCTGTGGATGGTTTGTCCTCTGACAAATAAACTGTAACATTTCGGTGTTCCTCAAGGTTCCGTTTTAGGACCACTATTGTTTTCACCATATATTTTACCTCTTGGGGATGTCATTCGAAAACATAATGTTAACTTTCACTGCAATGTGGATGACACAGAGCTGTACATTTCGATGAAACATGGTGAAGCCCCAAAATTGCCCTCGCTGGAAGCCTGTGTTTCAGACATAAGGATGGTAGCAAATGTTCTACTTATAAACCCGGACAAAACAGAGATACTCGTTCTAGGTCCCAAGAAACAAAGAGATCTTCAGTTGGATCTGACAATTAATCTTGATGGTTGTACAGTCATCTGAAATACAACTGTGAAGGACCTCGGCGTTACTCTGGACCCTGATCTCTCTTTTGACGAACATATGAAGACTGTTTCAAGGACAGCTCTTTTTCCATCTACGTAACATTGCAAAAATCAGAAACTTTTTGCTTTTGTTAGGTTAGACTACTGCAATGCTCTACTTTCCGGCTACCCGGATAAAGCACTAAATAAACTTCAGTTAGTGCTAAACACGGCTGCTAGAATCTTGACTAGAGCCCAAAAATGTGATTATATTACTCCAGTGCTAGCCTCTCTACACTGGCTTCCTGTTATGGCTTCAGCTGATTTCAAGGAAGTGGTGGATGGCGGCCAATTTTCTACTTTTAAACTCAGACAAAACAGAGAGGTTTTTAGGTCCCAAGAAACAAAAAGATCTTCTGTTGAATCTGACAATTAGTCTCAAATAAAACTGTGAAGGCCTCGGCGTTACTCTGGACCCTGATCTCTCTTTTTACGAACATATCAAGACTGTTTCAAGGACAGCTTTTTTCCATCTACGTAACATTGCAAAAATCAGAAACTTTCTGTCTAAAAATGGTGCAGAAAAATTAATCCATGCTTTTGTCACTTCTAGGTTAGACTACTGCAATGCTCTACTTTCCGGCTACCCGGATGAAGCACTAAATAAACTTCAGTTAGTGCTAAACACGGCTGCTAGAATCTTGACTAGAACCAAAAAATGTATCATATTACTCCAGTGCTAGCCTCTCTACACTGGCTTCCTGTTAAAGCAAGGGCTGATTTCAAGGTTTTACTGCTAACCTACAAAGCATGACATGGACTTGCTCCTATCCATCTTTCCGATTTGGTCATTCACTCACTGCTAGCGTAACGTTCCTGGTCGGTAGCTAGCTAGCACTCACTCTCTGCTAGCGTAACGTTCTGGTCGGTAGCTAGCTAGCACTCACTCACTGCTAGCGTAATGTTCCGGTCGGTAACTAGCCAGCACTCACTCACTGCTAGCGTAATGTTCCGGTCGGTAACTAGCTAGCACTCACTCTCTGCTAGCTTAATGTTCCGGTCGGTAACTAGCCAGCACTCACTCACTGCTAGCGTAATGTTCCGGTCGGTAGCTAGCTAGCACTCACTCTCTGCTAGCGTAACGTTCCGGTCGGTAGCTAGCTAGCACTCACTCTCTGCTAGCGTAATGTTCCGGTCGGTAGCTAGCTAGCACTCACTCTCTGCTAGCGTAACGTTCCGGTCGGTAGCTAGCTAGCACTCACTCTCTGCTAGCGCCGTCATAAAAAAGGGCATGAGCGAAGCCCTAGAATTTGACATAGTGAGAATGCTGTGGAACAGACAATTTTGAAAAGTCCTACTTCTCTTAAATGTAGTTTGGTAATTCATGAAAATTGCGTTTGAAAACGTTTTTTTTGTTACTTTGGGGTAACCTAGGTAACCACAGGTTGTTTTCCCCACAGGCAGGCATTCTATCCAATACTGACTGGGACTATATATGCTATATCTCAATCAATAAAAAAATACAAAATATTCTGGTGCTCCTAAACTTAATGTTGTGCACCTACATTTTTTAAAGTTAGGAGCACCAGCTCTAGTTAGGAGCACCAGTGCCAGTTAGGAGCACCAGTGCCAGTTAGGAGCACCAGTGCTAATTAGGAGCACCAGTGCTAATTAGGAGCACCAGTGCCAATTTTTTGTATTTATTTATTTCACCTTTATTTAACCAGGTAGGCAAGTTGAGAACAAGTTCTCATTTACAATTGCGACCTGGCCAAGATAAAGCAAAGCAGTTCGACACATACAACGACACAGAGTTACACATGGAGTAAAACAAACATACAGTCAATAATACAGTATAAACACGTCTATATACGATGTGAGCAAATGAGGTGAGATAAGGGAGGTAAAGGCAAAAAAGGCCATGGTGGCAAAGTAAATACAATATAGCAAGTAAAACACTGGAATGGTAGATTTGCAATGGGAGAATGTGCAAAGTAGAAATTAAAATAATGGGGTGCAAAGGAGCAAAATAAATAAATAAATTAAATACAGTAGGGAAAGAGGTAGTTGTTTGGGCTAAATTATAGGTGGGCTATGTACAGGTGCAGTAATCTGTGAGCTACTCTGACAGTTGGTGCTTAAAGCTAGTGAGGGAGATAAGTGTTTCCAGTTTCAGAGATTTTTGTAGTTCGTTCCAATCATTGGCAGCAGAGAACTGGAAGGAGAGGCGGCCAAAGAAAGAATTGGTTTTGGGGGTGACTAGAGAGATATACCTGCTGGAGCGTGTGCTACAGGTGGGAGATGCAATGGTGACCAGCGAGCTGAGATAAGGGGGGACTTTACCTAGCAGGGTCTTGTAGATGACATGGAGCCAGTGGGTTTGGCGACGAGTATGAAGCGAGGGCCAGCCAACGAGAGCGTACAGGTCGCAATGGTGGGTAGTATATGGGGCGGATTGCACTGTGATAGACTGCATCCAATTTGTTGAGTAGGGTATTGGAGGCTATTTTGTAAATGACATCGCCAAAGTCGAGGATTTGTAGGATGGTCAGTTTTACAAGGGTGTGTTTGGCAGCATGAGTGAAGGATGCTTTGTTGCGAAATAGGAAGCCAATTCTAGATTTAACTTTGGATTGGAGATGTTTGATATGGGTCTGGAAGGAGAGTTTACAATCTAACCAGACACCTAAGTATTTGTAGTTGTCCACGTATTCTAAGTCAGAGCCGTCCAGAGTAGTAATGTTGGACAGACGGGTAGGTACAGGTAGCGATCGGTTGAAGAGCATGCATTTAGTTTTACTTGTATTTAAGAGCAATTGGAGGCTACGGAAGGAGAGTTGTATGGCATTGAAGCTTGCCTGGAGGGTTGTCAACACAGTGTCCAAAGAAGGGCCAGAAGTATACAGAATGGTGTCGTCTGCGTAGAGGTGGATCAGAGACTCACCAGCAGCAAGAGCGACCTCATTGATGTATACAGAGAAGAGAGTTGGTCCAAGAATTGAACCCTGTGGCACCCCCATAGAGACTGCCAGAGGTCCGGACAGCAGACCCTCCGATTTGACACACTGAACTCTATCAGAGAAGTAGTTGGTGAACCAGGCGAGGCAATCATTTGAGAAACCAAGGCTGTCGAGTCTGCCGATGAGGATGTGGTGATTGACAGAGTCGAAAGCCTTGGCCAGATCAATGAATACGGCTGCACAGTAATGTTTCTTATCGATGGCGGTTAAGATATCATTTAGGACCTTGAGCGTGGCTGAGGTGCACCCATGAACAGCTCTGAAACCAGATTGCATAGCAGAGAAGGTATGGTGAGATTCGAAATGGTCGGTAATCTGTTTGTTGACTTGGCTTTCGAAGACCTTAGAAAGGCATGGTAGGATAGATATAGGTCTGTAGCAGTTTGGGTCAAGAGTGTCACCCCCTTTGAAGAGGGGGATGACCGCAGCTGCTTTCCAATCTTTGGGAATCTCAGACGACACGAAAGAGAGGTTGAACAGGCTAGTAATAGGGGTGAGAACAATTTCGGCAGATAATTTTAGAAAGAAAGGGTCCAGATTGTCTAGCCCGGCTGATTTGTAGGGGTCCAGATTTTGCAGCTCATTCAGAACATCAGCTGAGCAGATTTGGGAGATGGAGAAATGGGGAAGGCTTGGGCGAGTTGTTGTGGGGGGTGCAGTGCTGTTGACTGGGGTAGGAGTAGCCAGGTGGAAAGCATGGCCAGCCGTAGAAAAATGCTTATTGAAATTCTCAATTATGGTGGATTTATCAGTGGTGACAGTGTTTCCTATCTTCAGTGCAGTGGGCAGCTGGGAGGAGGTGTTCTTATTCTCCATGGACTTTACAGTGTCCCAGAACTTTTTTGAGTTAGTGTTGCAGGAAGCAAATTTCTGCTTGAAAAAGCTAGCCTTGGCTTTTCTAACTGCCTGTGTATAATGGTTTCTAGCTTCCCTGAACAGCTGCATATCACGGGGGCTGTTCGATGCTAATGCAGAACGCCATAGGATGTTTTTGTGTTGGTTAAGGGCAGTCAGGTCTGGGGAGAACCAAGGGCTATATCTGTTCCTGGTTCTAAATTTCTTGAATGGGGCATGTTTATTTAAGATGGTTAGGAAGGCATTTAAAAAAAATATCCAGGCATCCTCTACTGACGGGATGAGATCAATATCCTTCCAGGATACCCCGGCCAGGTCGATTAGAAAGGCCTGCTCGCTGAAGTGTTTCAGGGAGCGTTTTACAGTGATGAGTGGAGGTCGTTTGACCGCTGACCCATTACGGATGCAGGCAATGAGGCAGTGATCGCTGAGATCTTGGTTGAAAACAGCAGAGGTGTATTTAGAGGGCAAGTTGGTTAGGATGATATCTATGAGGGTGCCCGTGTTTAAGGCTTTGGGGAGGTACCTGGTAGGTTCATTGATAATTTGTGTGAGGTTGAGGGCATTAAGTTTAGATTGTAGGATGGCTGGGGTGTTAAGCATGTTCCAGTTTAGGTCGCCTAGCAGCACGAGCTCTGAAGATAGATGGGGGGCAATCAGTTCACATATGGTGTCCAGAGCACAGCTGGGGGCAGAGGGTGGTCTATAGCAGGCGGCAACGGTGAGAGACTTGTTTTTAGAGAGGTGGATTTTTAAAAGTAGAAGTTCAAATTGTTTGGGTACAGACCTGGATAGTAGGACAGAACTCTGCAGGCTATCTTTGCAGTAGATTGCAACACCGCCCCCTTTGGCAGTTCTATCTTGTCTGAAAATGTTGTAGTTTGGAATTAAAATGTCTGAATTTTTGGTGGTCTTCCTAAGCCAGGATTCAGACACAGCTAGAACATCCGGGTTGGCAGAGTGTGCTAAAGCAGTGAATAAAACAAACTTAGGGAGGAGGCTTCTGATGTTAACATGCATGAAACCAAGGCTTTTACAGTTACAGAAGTCGTCAAAAGAGAGCGCCTGGGGAATAGGAGTGGAGCTAGGCACTGCAGGGCCTGGATTCACCTCTACATCGCCAGAGGAACAGAGTAGGAGTAGAATAAGGGTGCGGCTAAAAGCAATAAGAATTGGTCGTTTAGAACGTCTGGAACAGAGAGTAAAAGGAGGTTTCTGGGGGCGATAAAATAGCATCAAGGTATAATGTCCAGACAAAGGTAAACTAGGATGTGAATACAGTGGAGGTAAACCTAGGTATTGAGTGATGAAGAGAGAGATATTGTCTCTAGAAACATCATTGAAACCAGGAGATGTCATTGCATGTGTGGGTGGTGGAACTAATAGGTTGGATAAGGTATAATGAGCAGGACTATAGGCTCTACAGTGAAATAAGCCAATAAACACTAACCAGAACAGCAATGGACAAGGCATATTGACATTAAGGAGAGGCATGCTTAGTCGAGTGATCAAAAGGGTCCAGTGAGTGGAGAGGTTGGTTGGGGGTCACGGCGATTTAGACAGCTAAATCGGTAGCAAACTAGCATAGGAGCAAGCTAGCATAGGATGGAGGTCTGTTATTAGCCAACTCTTGCGTTCCGTCAGTAGATTAGTGGGTTTCCGTGTGGTAGAGGGGATGAATCCAAATCACACAACAACAACAAAAATAAGAACAATAGATATAGTTATAGAGGCCCAAGAAGAAAAAATAAATAAATAAAAATAAAATAAAAATTGTCCGATTGTCTATTCAGATAGCAGCCGATAAGATAGCCAACGGCTAGCAGGCCGCAGATAGGCGCCCAGGCAACGTCGCGCCGGAGGAGCCAGCCGGACAACTCCCTCGGGTAAACAACGTCGGCAGTCCAACTGTGAAGGCCCGGTGGGGCTCCGCGTAGGCAGCAAAACGGGTCCGGATAGGTGACTGCAGCCCAGGAGCGATTGATGGAACTCTTCAGCTGGCTAGCTCCGGAACAATTGATGTTAGCTCCGGAATCGACGAAAGCCGATAGTCACACGGATAGCAGCTAGCTAGCTGTGAGATCCAGGTATGGATGTCCAGAGCCAGCGGCCGAAATCCAGGGACATGGAGAGAAAAATTGGTCCGGTATGTTCCGTTCCGAGCCGCGCTGCGCTGCACCGCGCCGTACAAAACTGGCGATAGATTCTCGAGCCAAAGGACAGCCGATGACCACAAACCGTGGTTAGCTGAGTACTAACGATTAGCCAGTAAAGAAGCTAACTTCTGGACCAGCTTCTGGCTGGCTCCCGGCTAGCTTCTGGCTAATTTCTGGCTAGCCTTTCGGAGGATTACAGATCTGAGATAAATAATACTTTTTTATATAAATATAAATTGGTGAAGCGGATTGCAGGAGAGTGTTCTGAAGATGAGTTTTTGGAAAATTAAAAATGTATGTGAAAAAAAAAGTTGTAAATATATATATATATGGGACACGACAAGACGAGGACAAAAATACGTTTGAACTGCTATGCCATCTTGGGACAGAAATTACTGAGGTGGTCTCTCTCAATTAGGAGCACCAGTGCCAGTTAGGAGCACCAGTGCTAATTAGGAGCACCAGCGCCAGTTAGGAGCACCAGTGACAGTTAGGAGCACCAGTGCCAGTTAGGAGCACCAGTGCCAGTTAGGAGCACCAGTGCCAGTTAGGAGCACCAGTGACAGTTAGGAGCACCAGTGACAGTTAGGAGCACCAGTGCTACCAATAACAAAAAAAAGTTTATTTGTAGCCCTGGTTTCAGTTGTTTTGTGGTGGTCATGGTTACCTCTCTACGGTCCAGGCTGTGTAATTGTGTGGTATATCAGCAGAGTGACTGGTCCAGTCTCCGGTCGGAAGCTCTTTGGTTTGCAGGCAGTAGTACCGTAGGGGGGAGGAGCCTGTCATCCCGGCAACCCAGTGGAGGCGGAGCCTACGAGATTGGACCTCCCCCTGGGGGACGGACAACTTCCTGGGGGGGGAGGGACGCTCTGGAGGGGGGAGAGAGAGGTAGAGAGACAGAGACAGAGAGAGAAATAGGGAGAGAGAGAGAGACAGAGACAGAGAGAGAAATAGGGAGAGAGAGAGAGACAGAGACAGAGAGAGAAATAGGGAGAGAGAGAGACAGAGACAGAGACAGAAATAGGGAGAGAGATTTAACTGGCCATGTAAATGAAGTCTATTGAACTGAGAGACAGAGAGAGGTATTATTCAGTGATCTCCATAGTCCGTTGATCCTTCAGCTTGTGTCTAAGCCCCCAACAGAGCAGAACTCTATCAGTTCAGCTGGTAGTATCATGGAAAAACAGAGCTTTGAGTCACACCACTTGTTTGTGTTTGTGTGTTACCATATCACTGTGTATCCAGCTGGCACATTTGGTTCCTTAGAAGTTGTGGGAACCCAGTCTGTGGCATTGTATGCATAGATAGATGACACAACGCCACAGATGATGTCATAGATAGAAGACACAATGCCACAGATGATGTCATAGATAAGATGACACAACTCAACGCCACAGATGATGTCATAGATAAGATGACACAACACAACGCCACAGATGATGTCATAGATAAGATGACACAACACAACGCCACAGATGATGTCATAGATAGATGACACGACACCACATGATGATGTCATAGATAGATGACACGAAATCAACGCCACAGATGTCTCAAGTTTTGAGGGAGCGTGTAACTGGCCTGCTGACTACAGGACTGTCCACCAGAGCTGTTGTCAGAGAATTTAATGTTAGTTTCTCTACCATAAGCCGCCTCCAACGTCATTTTAGAGAATTTGGCAGTACGTCCAACCGGCCTCACAACCACAGACCACGTGTATGGCGTTGTGTGGGCGAGCGGTTTTCTGATGTCAAAGTTGTGAACAGAGTGCCCCATGGTAGCAGTGTGGTTATGGTATGGGTCAGGCATAAGCTACGGACAACGAACAAAATGACATTTTATCAATTTGAATGCACAGAGATACCGTGACGAAATCCTGAGGCCCATTGTCGTGCCATTCATCCGCCCCCATCACCTCATGTTTCAGCATGATAATGCACGGCCCCATGTCAGAACGATCTGGACACAATTCCTGGAAGCTGAAAATGTCCCAGTTCTTCCACGGCCTGCAGACTCACCAGACATGTCACCCATTGAGCATGTTTGGGATGCTCTGTATCGACTTGTACCACAGTGTGTTCCAGTTCCCTCCAATTTCCAGCTACTTCTCACAGCCATTGAAGAATAGGTCATACTGTGGTCCTGGTGTTCATATTGGTCCTGGTGTTCATATTGCTCCTGGTGTTCATATTGGTCCTGGTGTTCATGTTGGTCCTGGTGTTCATATTGTGGTCCTGGTGTTCATATTGTGGTCCTGGTGTTCATATTGGTCCTGGTGTTCATATTGGTCCTGGTGTTCATATTGGTCCTGGTGTTCATTGGTGTTCATGTTGGTCCTGGTGTTCATATTGTGGTCCTGGTGTTCATATTGGTCCTGGTGTTCATATTGGTCCTGGTGTTCATATTGGTCCTGGTGTTCATATTGATCCTGGTGTTCATATTGATCCTGGTGTTCATATTGGTCCTGGTGTTCATATTGGTCCTGGTGTTCATATTGTGGTCCTGGTGTTCATATTGGTCCTGGTGTTCATATTGTGGTCCTGGTGTTCATATTGGTCCTGGTGTTCATATTGTGGTCCTGGTGTTCATATTGGTCCTGGTGTTCATATTGTGGTCCTGGTGTTCATATTGGTCCTGGTGTTCATATTGTGGTCCTGGTGTTCATATTGTGGTCCTGGTGTTCATATTGTGGTCCTGGTGTTCATATTGGTCCTGGTGTTCATATTGGTCCTGGTGTTCATATTGTGGTCCTGGTGTTCATATTGGTCCTGGTGTTCATATTGATCCTGGTGTTCATATTGGTCCTGGTGTTCATATTGTGGTCCTGGTGTTCATATTGATCCTGGTGTTCATATTGATCCTGGTGTTCATATTGGTCCTGGTGTTCATATTGTGGTCCTGGTGTTCATATTGTGGTCCTGGTGTTCATATTGGTCCTGGTGTTCATATTGGTCCTGGTGTTCATATTGGTCCTGGTGTTCATATTGTGGTCCTGGTGTTCATATTGTGGTCCTGGTGTTCATATTGTGGTCCTGGTGTTCATATTGTGGTCCTGGTGTTCATATTGATCCTGGTGTTCATATTGGTCCTGGTGTTCATATTGGTCCTGGTGTTCATATTGTGGCCCTGGTGTTCATATTGGCCCTGGTGTTCATATTGGTCCTGGTGTTCATATTGATCCTGGTGTTCATTAGAGACTCATGCCAAAGTGTTGTGTACACGTGTGTTATTCAATTAGGAACTGTTAAAAGGTTCACCGTGGTCGCTCAGCAAATCACGCGTCTCTGTGCCAATCCATTGGCACAGGTAAAAGTGGACACGCACACACACACACACACACACACACACACACACACACACACACACACACACACACACACACACACACACACACACACACACACACACGCACACACACACACAGAGAGACAGGGGGGACAGCAGTGTAATTGTTTAATTTCAGATCGTTATCGATCTGACTGGTAATAAAATCCTCATTGATTCTCTCTCAACTTCATTAATCTGTTCCCCCTCTCCCCCTCTCCTTCCCTCCCCCTCTCTCCTCCTCTCCCTCCTCTACCCCTCTCCCTCCCTCCCCTCTCTCCTCCTCTCCCCCTCTCCCCTCTCAGTTTATAATGAGTAATGTAGCTCAGTTGGTAGAACAAGGTGCTATCTCAGTTTATAATGAGTAATGTATCTCAGTTTATTATGAGTAATGTAGTAATGTAGTAATGTAGCTATCTCAGTTTATAATGAGTAATGTATCTCAGTTTATTATGAGTAATGCTTTATAATGTGAACTGTGTCTCTGTGTACTGTGTCTCTGTGTACTGTGTCTCTGTGACTTTGTGTCTCTGTGACTTTGTGTCTCTGTGTACTGTGTCTCTGTGTACTGTGGTGTGTGTGTCTCTGTGTCTCTGTGTACGGTGTCGCTGTTTACTGTGTCTCTGTGTACTGTGTCTCTGTGTCTCTGTGTACTGTGTCTCTGTGTACTGTGTCTCTGTGTACTGTGTCTCTGTGACTTTGTGTCTGTGTACTGTGTCTCTGTGTACTGTGGTGTGTGTGTCTCTGTGTACTGTGTCTCTGTGTACTGTGGTGTGTGTGTCTCTGTGTACTGTGTCTCTGTGTACTGTGTCTCTGTGTCTCTCTCTACTGTGTCTCTGTCTCTGTGTCTCCGTGTACTGTGTCTCTGTGTGTCTGTGTCTCTGTGTACTGTGTCTCTGTGTCTCTTTGTACTGTGTCTCTGTGTCGCTGTGTGTCTGTGTACTGTGTCTGTGTCTCTGTGTACTGTGTCTCTGTGTCTCTTTGTACTGTGTCTCTGTGTCTCTGTGTACTGTGTCTCTGTGTCTCTTTGTACTGTGTCTCTGTGTCTCTGTGTACTGTGTCTTTGTGTACTGTGTCTCTGTGTCTCTGTGTACTGTGTCTCTGTGTACTGTATCTCTGTGTACTGTATCTCTGTGTATTGTGTCTTTGTGTACTGTGTATTTGTGTCTCTGTGTCTTTGTGTACTGTGTCTCTGTGTACTGTGTCTCTGTATCTCTGTGTACTGTGTCTCTGTGTACTATGTCTCTGTGTACTGTGGTGTGCGTCTCTTACCTCTGCGTTCGGTGGTGATAACTACAGCTTCCTGAGCTCTGCCCCATCCCTGAGAGGTCCTAGCGGTCAACTTGAACACATAGGCCTGGTCTCCGGTCAAACTGCTGACTGTAAACTGACGCGCGGTCGACCCCACCTCCACCGTAGTGAACCGCATGGGGTCGCCGGCATCCAGACGGTACGCTATCTGATAACCTATGAGAGGGGGAAGAGGGAGGACGGCAGGGAGGAGGAGAGAGAAGTGAGGAGGAGGTAGGGAGGGGGAAGAGAGGGGGAGGAGGAGGGAGGGGGAAGAGGGAGGACGGCGGGGAGGAGGAGAGAGAAGTGAGGAGGAGGAGGGAGGGGGAAGAGGGAGGACGGCGGGGAGGAGGAGAGAGAAGTGAGGAGGAGGTAGGGAGGGGGAAGAGAGGGGGAGGAGGGAGGGGGAAGAGGGAGGACGGCGGGGAGGAGGAGAGAGAAGTGAGGAGGAGGTAGGGAGGGGGAAGAGAGGGGTGGAGGGAGGAGAGGAGAGGGAGAGGGAGAGGAGGGAGGGGGAAGATAGGGGTGGAGGGAGGAGAGGAGAGGGAGAGGAGGTGGAGGAGGGAGGGGGAAGAGAGGGGTGGAGGGAGGAGAGGAGAGGGAGGACGGCGGGGAGGAGGAGAGAGAAGTAAGGAGGAGGTAGGGAGGGGGAAGAGAGGGGTGGAGGGAGGAGAGGAGAGGGAGAGGGAGAGGAGGGAGGGGGAAGATAGGGGTGGAGGGAGGAGAGGAGAGGGAGAGGAGGTGGAGGAGGGAGGGGGAAGAGAGGGGTGGAGGGAGGAGAGGAGAGGGAGAGGAGGGAGGGGGAAGAGAGGGGTGTAGGGAGGAGAGGAGAGGGAGAGGAGGAGGAGGAAGAGGGAGGGGGAAGAGAGGGGTGGAGGGAGGAGAGGAGAGGGAGAGGAGGAGGAGGAGGAGGGAGGGGGAAGAGAGGGGTGGAGGGAGGAGAGGAGAGGGAGAGGAGGGAGGGGGAAGAGAGGGGTGGAGGGAGGAGAGGGAGAGGAGGAAGAGGGAGGGGGAAGAGAGGGGTGGAGGGAGGAGAGGGAGAGGAGGAGGAGGGAGGGGGAAGAGAGGGGTGGAGGGAGGAGAGGAGAGGGAGAGGAGGGAGGGGGAAGAGAGGGGTGGAGGGAGGAGAGGGAGAGGAGGAGGAGGGAGGGGGAAGAGAGGGGTGGAGGGAGGAGAGGAGAGGGAGAGGAGCGAGGAGAGACAGAGAGTTAAAGAGACAAAGAGTTACTTTATGTAGAATCCTGGTGTTCTGGTGAGGGTGTTTGTGGGTTTTGGGGGAGGGTGGTTGTTCTAGTGTGTGTGTGTGTGGCCTACTTTAGATCCTAGAGCCCAAAGGGAGATGACACACTAGGAGACAGGAAACAGGCTTTCAACAAGATCAGCACACACACACAGCACACACACACACACACACACAAACACGCACACACACAGCACACACACACACACACACACACTGTTATCCTACTATATATCACACTGAGGGTGTGTATTCCTTTATATCACACTGTGGGTGTTATTCTACTTTATATCACACTGTGGGTGTTATCCTACTTTATATCACACTGTGGGTGTTTATTCCTTTATATCACACTGTGGGTGTTATCCTACTTTATATCATACTGTGGGTGTTATCCTACTTTATATCACACTGTGGGTGTTTATTCCTTTATATCACACTGTGGGTGTAACCTTACTTTATATCACACTGTGGGTGTTATCCTACTTTATATCACACTGTGGGTGTTATCATACTTTATATTACACTGGGGTGTTATCCTACTATATATCACACTGTGGGTGTTAGCCTACTATATATCACACTGTGGGTGTTAACCTACTTTATAACACACTGTGGGTGTTATCCTACTTTATATCACACTGTGGGTGTAACCCTACTTTATATCACACTGTGGGTGTTTATTCCTTTATATCACACTGTGGGTGTTATCCTACTATATATCACACTGTGGGTGTTATCCTACTATATATCACACTGTGGGTGTTATCCTACTTTATATCACACTGTGGGTGTGTGTGTGTTATCCTACTATATATCACACTGTGGGTGTTATCCTACTTTATAACACCCTGTGGGTGTTATCCTACTTTATATCACACTGTGGGTGTTTATTCCTTTATATCACACTGTGGGTGTTATCCTACTTTATATCATACTGTGGGTGTTATCCTACTTTATATCACACTGTGGGTGTTTATTCCTTTATATCACACTGTGGGTGTAACCTTACTTTATATCACACTGTGGGTGTTATCCTACTTTATATCACACTGTGGGTGTTATCCTATTATATATCACACTGTGGGTGTTATGCTACTTTATATCACACTGTGGGTGTGGGTGTGTGTTATCCTACTATATATCACACTGTGGGTGTGTGTTATCCTACTACATATCACACTGTGGGTGTGGGTGTGTGTTATCCTACTATATATCACACTGTGGGTGTGTGTTATCCTACCTTAGTTAATACATACAGTGTTATCCTACCTTAGTTAATACATATAGTGTTATCCTACCTTAGTTAATACATACAGTGTTATCCTACCTTAGTTAATACATACAGTGTTATCCTACCTTAGTTAATACATACAGTGTTATCCTACCTTAGTTAATACATACAGTGTTATCCTACCTTAGTTAATACATACAGTGTTATCCTACCTTAGTTAATACATACAGTGTTATCCTACCTTAGTTAATACATACAGTGTTATCCTACCTTAGTTAATACATACAGTGTTATCCTACCTTAGTTAATACATACAGTGTTATCCTACCTTAGTTAATACATACAGTGTTATCCTACCTTAGTTAATACATACAGTGTTATCCTACCTTAGTTAATACATACAGTGTTATCCTACCTTAGTTAATACATACAGTGCCTTCATACCCCTCATACTTATTCTACATTTTGGATTCAATGTTATTTTTTCTCACACATCTACACACAACACAATACCCCATAATGACTGGTCAAGACTCTCACTGCTTTACACACCTGGATTGTACAATATTTACACATTATTATTATTTTTTTCAAATTCTTCAAGCTCTGTCAAGCGGGTTGATGGGCATTGTTAGATTTAAAAAAGCAGATTTAAGTCAAAACTGTAACTAGGCTACTCAGGAATATTCAATGTCGCCTTGGTAAGCAACACTAGTGTAGATTTGGCCTTGTGTTTCAGGTTATTGTCCTGCTGAAAGGTCCATTTGTCTCCCAGTGTCTGTTGGAAAGCAGACTGAACAAGAATATGCCTGTGCTTAGCTCTATTCCGTTTATTTTTATCCTAAAAAACACCCTAGTCCTTGCCGATGACAAGCATACCCATAACATGATCCAGCCTGCTTGAAAATATGAAGAGTGGTACTGAGTTATGTATTGTGTGGGATTTGCCCCCAACATTATGTTTTATATTCAGGACATCAAGTTAATTTCTTTGCCAATATTTTTGCAGGTTTACTCACAAGCCTTGTTGCAGTTTGCCTTGTTGCAGTTTGCCTTGTTGCAGTTTGCCTTGTTGCAGTTTTACCTTGTTGCAGTTTGCCTTGTTGCAGTTTGCCTTGTTGCAGTTTGCCTTGTTGCAGTTTGCCTTGTTGCAGTTTGCCTTGTTGCAGTTTGCCTTGTTGCAAACAGGCTGCATGTTTTGAAATATTTGATTCTGTTCAGGCTTCCTTCTATTCACTCTGTCATGTAGATTAGCACCGTGGAGGAACTACAATGTTGTTGATCCCTCCTCACTTTTCTCCTGTCACAGCTTTTAAACTCTGTAACTGTTTTAAAGTCACCATTGGCCTCATGGTGAAATACCTGAGCAGTTTCCTTCCTCTCCGACAACTGAGTTAGGAAGGACGCCTGTATCTCTGGGTGAATTGATACACCATCCAAAGTGTAATTAATAACTTCACAAGGCTCAAAGGGATATTTAATGTCTGCTTTTTTATTTTTTTTAGCCATCTACCAAAAAATTGGAAAACCCTGGTCTTTGTGGTTGAAATTCACTGCTCGACCTTAGAGATAATTGTATGTGTAGGGTACAGAGATGAGGTATTCATTTTTTTTTTTTTACCTTTATTTAACTAGGCAAGTCAGTTAAGAACAAATTCTTATTTTCAATGACGGCCTAGGAACAGTGGGTTAACTGCCTTGTTCAGGGGCATAACGACAGATTTGTACCTTGTCAGCTCGGGGGTTTGAACTTGCAACCTTCCAGTTACTAGTCCAACGCTCTAACTACTAGGCTACCCTGCCGCCCCATGTTAAACACTATTATTGCACACAGAGTGAGTCTTTGCAACTTATGTGACTTGTTCAGCACATTTTTGCTCCTGAACTTATTTAGGCTCATAACAAAGGGGTCGAATACTTATTGAATCAATTCAGCTTTTCATTTAAAAAAATTATTTGTAAACATTTGTAAAAACATAATTCCACTTTGACATTTTGGGGTAATATGTGTAGGCCAGTAACACAACATCTCAATGTAATCTAGTTTAAATACAGGCTGTAACACAACATCTCAATGTAATCTATTACAAATACAGGCTGTAACACAACAACATGTGGAAAAAGTCAAGGGGTTGGAATACTTTCTGAAGGCACTGGAAGTATTTCATAAGTATTAATTAGACTCCTCCTCTTTCCATTTGTTGTAACATGATGCTGTAACTCTCTCACCCCCCTCTGCTCTCTCTCTCTCTCTCTCTCTCACCCCCTCTCTCTGTCTGTCTCTGCTCTCTCTCTTTCTGTCTCTCTCTCTGTCTCTCTCTCTGTCTCTCTCTCTCTCTCTCTCTCTCTGTCTCTCTCTCTGTCTCTCTCTCTGTCTCTCTCTCTGTCTCTCTCTCTCTGTCTCTCTCTCTGTCTCTCTCTCTGTCTCTCTCTCTCTCTCTCCCCACTCTCTCTCTCTCTCTCCCTCTCTCTCTCTCTCTCTCTCTCACTCTCTCTCTCTCTCCTCTCCCTCTCTCTCTCTCTCTCTCGCTCCTCTGTCCTTGCTGTGCTTGTGAGGTGAGGAAAGACAGATGCCCTCTGTCAAATGGAGGTGTCACACTAAATGTCCTTCCACCT
>NC_092163.1:3706677-3716677 GCF_045791955.1 Oncorhynchus clarkii lewisi
TTTAAGAATGTGAAATGTCAGAATAATAGTAGAGAGAATGATTTCTTTCAGCTTTTATTTCTTTCATCACATTCCCAGTGGGTAAGAAGTTTACATACACTCAATTAGTATTTGGTAGCATTGCCTTTAAATTGTTTAACTTGGGTCAAATGTTTTGGGTAGCCTTCCACAAGCTTCCCACAATAAGTTGGGTTAATTTTGGCCCATTCCTCCTGACAGAGCTGGTGTAACTGAGTCAGGATTGTTGGCCTCATTGCTCGCACACGCTTTTTCAGATCTGCCCACACATTTTCAGACTATAACCCAGATTATAACCCAGACAGACTATAACCCAGAATATAACCCAGACAGACTATAACCCAGACAGACTATAACCCAGACAGACTATAACCCAGACTATAACCCAGACTATAACCCAGACTTTAACCCAGACAGACTATAACCCAGACTATAACCCAGACAGACTATAACCCAGACAGACTATAACCCAGACAGACTATAACCCATACTATAACCCAGACAGACTATAACCTGGACAGACTATAACCCAGACAGACCATAACCCAGACAGACTATAACCCAGACAGACTACAACCCAGACTATAACCCAGACAGACTATTAACCAGAGAGACTACAACACAGACAGACTATAACCCAGACAGACTATAACCCAGACAGATTATGACCCAGACTATAACCCAGACAGACTATAACCCAGACAGGCTATAACCCGGACCATAACCCAGACAGACCATAACCCAGACTATGACCCAGACAGAGTATAACCCAGACAGACCATAACCCAGACAGACTATAACCCAGACAGACTACAACCCAGACTATAACCCAGACAGACTATAACCCAGAAAGACTATAACCCAGACAGACTATACCCCTGACAGACCATAACCCAGACAGACTATAACCCAGACAGACTATAACCCAGACAGACTATCACCCCGACAGACTATAACCCAGACTATAAACCAGACTATAACACAGACAGACTATAACCTAGACTATAACCCATACTATAACCCAGACAGACTATAACCCAGACAAACTATAACCCAGACTATAACCCAGACGGACTATAACCCAGACAGAATATAACCCAGACAGACTATAACCCAGACTATAACCCAGACAGACTATAACCCAGACTATAACCCAGACAGACTATAACCTAGACTATAACCCATACTATAACCCAGACAGACTATAACCCAGACAAACTATAACCCAGACTATAACCCAGACGGACTATAACCCAGACAGAATATAACCCAGACAGACTATAACCCAGACTATAACCCAGACAGACTATAACCCAGACTATAACCCAGACAGACTATAACCCAGACAGACTATAACCCAGATAGACTATATCCCAGACTATAACCCAGACAGACTATAACCCAGACAGACTATAACACAGACAGACTATTACTCAGACTATAACCCAGACAGACTATCACCCCGACAGACTATAACCCAGACTATAAACCAGACTATAACACAGACAGACTATAACCCAGACCATAACCCAGACTATAACACAGACAGACTATAACCCAGACTATAACCCAGACACACTCTAACCCAGACAGACTATAACCCAGACAGACTATTACTCAGACTATAACCCAGACAGACTATCACCCCGACAGACTATAACCCAGACTATAACCCAGACAGACTATAACACAGACAGACTACAACCCAGACAGACTATAACCCAGACAGACTATAACCCAGACAGACTATTACTCAGACTATAACCCAGACAGACTATCACCCCGACAGACTATAACCCAGACTATAAACCAGACTATAACACAGACAGACTATAACCCAGACCATAACCCAGACTATAACACAGACAGACTATAACCCAGACTATAACCCAGACAGACTCTAACCCAGACAGACTATAACCCAGACCATAACCCAGACAGACTATAACCCAGACAGACTACAACCCAGACTATAACCCAGACATACTATAACCCAGACAGACTATAACCCAGACAGACTATACCCCAGACAGACTATAACCCCAGACAGACTATAACCCAGACAGACCATAACCCAGACAGACTATAACCCAGACAGACTATAACCCAGACAGACTATAACCCAGACAGACTATAATCCAGACTATAACCCAGACAGACTATAACCCAGACAGACAATAACCCAGACAGACTATAACCCAGACTATAACCCAGACAGACTATAACCCAGACAGACAATAAGCTAGACAGACTATAACCCAGACAGACTATTACCCAGACAGACTACAAACCAGACTACCTATAACCCAGACATACTATAACCCAGACAGACTATAACCCAGACTATAACCCAGACAGACTATAACCCAGACAGACTATAAACCAGACAGACTATAACCCAGACAGACTATAACCCAGACAGACTACAACCCAGACTATAACCCAGACAGACTATAAACCAGACAGACTATAACCCAGACAGACCATAACCCAGACAGACTATAACCCAGACAGACTATAACCCAGACAGACTATAACCCAGATTATAACCCAGACAGACTATAACCCAGAATATAACCCAGACAGACTATAACCCAGACAGACTATAACCCAGACAGACTACAACCCAGACTATAACCCAGACAAACTATAACCCAGACAGACTATAACCCAGACAGACTATACCCCAGACAGACTAAAACCCCAGACAGACTATAACCCAGACAGACCATAACCCAGACAGATTATAACCCAGACAGACTATAACCCAGACAGACTATAATCCAGACTATAACCCAGACAGACTATAACCCAGACAGACAATAACCCAGACAGACTATAACCCAGACTATAACCCAGACAGACTATAACCCAGACTATAACCCAGACAGACTATAAGCTAGACAGACTATAACCCAGACAGACTATAACCCAGACAGACTACAACCCAGACTACCTATAACCCAGACAGACTATAACCCAGACAGACTATAACCCAGACTATAACCCAGACAGACTATAACCCAGACAGACTATAACCCAGACAGACTATAACCCATACTATAACCCAGACAGACTATAACCTGGACAGACTATAACCCAGACAGACCATAACCCAGACAGACTATAACCCAGACAGACTACAACCCAGACTATAACCCAGACAGACTATTAACCAGAGAGACTACAACACAGACAGACTATAACCCAGACAGACTATAACCCAGACAGATTATGACCCAGACTATAACCCAGACAGACTATAACCCAGACAGGCTATAACCCGGACCATAACCCAGACAGACCATAACCCAGACTATGACCCAGACAGAGTATAACCCAGACAGACCATAACCCAGACAGACTATAACCCAGACAGACTACAACCCAGACTATAACCCAGACAGACTATAACCCAGAAAGACTATAACCCAGACAGACTATACCCCTGACAGACCATAACCCAGACAGACTATAACCCAGACAGACTATAACCCAGACAGACTATCACCCCGACAGACTATAACCCAGACTATAAACCAGACTATAACACAGACAGACTATAACCTAGACTATAACCCATACTATAACCCAGACAGACTATAACCCAGACAAACTATAACCCAGACTATAACCCAGACGGACTATAACCCAGACAGAATATAACCCAGACAGACTATAACCCAGACTATAACCCAGACAGACTATAACCCAGACTATAACCCAGACAGACTATAACCTAGACTATAACCCATACTATAACCCAGACAGACTATAACCCAGACAAACTATAACCCAGACTATAACCCAGACGGACTATAACCCAGACAGAATATAACCCAGACAGACTATAACCCAGACTATAACCCAGACAGACTATAACCCAGACTATAACCCAGACAGACTATAACCCAGACAGACTATAACCCAGATAGACTATATCCCAGACTATAACCCAGACAGACTATAACCCAGACAGACTATAACACAGACAGACTATTACTCAGACTATAACCCAGACAGACTATCACCCCGACAGACTATAACCCAGACTATAAACCAGACTATAACACAGACAGACTATAACCCAGACCATAACCCAGACTATAACACAGACAGACTATAACCCAGACTATAACCCAGACACACTCTAACCCAGACAGACTATAACCCAGACAGACTATTACTCAGACTATAACCCAGACAGACTATCACCCCGACAGACTATAACCCAGACTATAACCCAGACAGACTATAACACAGACAGACTACAACCCAGACAGACTATAACCCAGACAGACTATAACCCAGACAGACTATTACTCAGACTATAACCCAGACAGACTATCACCCCGACAGACTATAACCCAGACTATAAACCAGACTATAACACAGACAGACTATAACCCAGACCATAACCCAGACTATAACACAGACAGACTATAACCCAGACTATAACCCAGACAGACTCTAACCCAGACAGACTATAACCCAGACCATAACCCAGACAGACTATAACCCAGACAGACTACAACCCAGACTATAACCCAGACATACTATAACCCAGACAGACTATAACCCAGACAGACTATACCCCAGACAGACTATAACCCCAGACAGACTATAACCCAGACAGACCATAACCCAGACAGACTATAACCCAGACAGACTATAACCCAGACAGACTATAACCCAGACAGACTATAATCCAGACTATAACCCAGACAGACTATAACCCAGACAGACAATAACCCAGACAGACTATAACCCAGACTATAACCCAGACAGACTATAACCCAGACAGACAATAAGCTAGACAGACTATAACCCAGACAGACTATTACCCAGACAGACTACAAACCAGACTACCTATAACCCAGACATACTATAACCCAGACAGACTATAACCCAGACTATAACCCAGACAGACTATAACCCAGACAGACTATAAACCAGACAGACTATAACCCAGACAGACTATAACCCAGACAGACTACAACCCAGACTATAACCCAGACAGACTATAAACCAGACAGACTATAACCCAGACAGACCATAACCCAGACAGACTATAACCCAGACAGACTATAACCCAGACAGACTATAACCCAGATTATAACCCAGACAGACTATAACCCAGAATATAACCCAGACAGACTATAACCCAGACAGACTATAACCCAGACAGACTACAACCCAGACTATAACCCAGACAAACTATAACCCAGACAGACTATAACCCAGACAGACTATACCCCAGACAGACTAAAACCCCAGACAGACTATAACCCAGACAGACCATAACCCAGACAGATTATAACCCAGACAGACTATAACCCAGACAGACTATAATCCAGACTATAACCCAGACAGACTATAACCCAGACAGACAATAACCCAGACAGACTATAACCCAGACTATAACCCAGACAGACTATAACCCAGACTATAACCCAGACAGACTATAAGCTAGACAGACTATAACCCAGACAGACTATAACCCAGACAGACTACAACCCAGACTACCTATAACCCAGACAGACTATAACCCAGACAGACTATAACCCAGACTATAACCCAGACAGACTATAACCCAGACAGACTATAACCCAGACCATAACCCAGACAGACTATAACCCAGACAGACTACAACCCAGACTATAACCCAGACAGACTATAACCCAGACAGACTATAACCCAGACAGACTATAACCCAGACAGACCATAACCCAGACAGACTATAACCCAGACAGACTATAACCCAGACAGACTACAACCCAGACTATAACCCAGACAAACTATAACCCAGACAGACTATAACCCAGACAGACTATACCCCAGACAGACTAAAACCCCAGACAGACTATAACCCAGACAGACCATAACCCAGACAGATTATAACCCAGACAGACTATAACCCAGACAGACTATAATCCAGACTATAACCCAGACAGACTATAACCCAGACAGACAATAACCCAGACAGACTATAACCCAGACTATAACCCAGACAGACTATAACCCAGACTATAACCCAGACAGACTATAAGCTAGACAGACTATAACCCAGACAGACTATAACCCAGACAGACTACAACCCAGACTACCTATAACCCAGACAGACTATAACCCAGACAGACTATAACCCAGACTATAACCCAGACAGACTATAACCCAGACAGACTATAACCCAGACCATAACCCAGACAGACTATAACCCAGACAGACTACAACCCAGACTATAACCCAGACAGACTATAACCCAGACAGACTATAACCCAGACAGACCATAACCCAGACAGACTATAACCCAGACAGACTATAACCCAGACAGACTATAACCCAGATTATAACCCAGACAGACTATAACCCAGAATATAACCCAGACAGACTATAACCCAGACAGACTATAACCCAGACTATAACCCAGACTATACCCAGACTATAACACAGACAGACTATAACACAGACAGAATATAACCCAGACTACAACCCAGACAGACTATAACCCAGACCATAACCCATACAGACTATATCCCAGACTATAACCCAGACAGACTATAACCCAGACAGACTATATCCCAGACAGACTACAACCCAGGCAGACTATAACCCAGACAGACTATAACCCAGACAGACCATAACCCAGACAGACTATAACCCAGACAGACTATAACCCAGACTATAACCCAGACAGACTATAACCCAGACAGACTATAACCCAGACAGACTATAAGCTAGACAGACTACAACCCAGACAGACTATAACCCAGACAGACTATAACCCAGACAGACTATAACCCAGACAGAATTCAACCCAGACTATAACCCAGACAGACTATAACCCCGACAGACTATAACCCAGACTACAACCCAGACTATAACCCAGACAGACTATAAACCAGACAGACTATAACCCAGACAGACCATAACCCAGACAGACTATAACCCAGACAGACTATAACCCAGACAGACTATAACCCAGATTATAACCCAGACAGACTATAACCCAGAATATAACCCAGACAGACTATAACCCAGACAGACTATAACCCAGACAGACTACAACCCAGACTATAACCCAGACAAACTATAACCCAGACAGACTATAACCCAGACAGAATTCAACCCAGACTATAACCCAGGCAGACTATAACCCAGACAGAATATAACCCAGACAGACTATAACCCAGACAGACTATAAGCTAGACAGACTATAACCCAGACAGACTATAACCCAGACAGACTACAACCCAGACAGACTACAACCCAGACTATAACACAGACAGACTATAACCCAGACAGACTACAACCCAGACAGACTATATCCCAGACAGACCATAACCCAGACAGACTACAACACAGACAGACCATAACCCAGACAGATTATCACCCAGACTATAACCCAGACAGACCATAACCCAGACAGACCATAACCCAGACAGACTATAACCCAGACAGACCATAACCCAGACAGACTATAACCCAGACAGACTATAACCCAGACAGACTATAACACAGACTATAACCCAGACAGACTATAACCCAGACAGACTATAACCCAGACAGACTATAAGCTAGACAGACTATAACCCAGACAGACTATAACCCAGACAGACTATAACCCAGACTATAACCCAGGCAGACTATAACCCAGACAGACTATAACCCAGACTATAACACAGACAGACTATAACCCAGACAGACTATAACCCCGACAGACTATAACCCAGACTATAAACCAGACTATAACACAGACAGACTATAACCCAGACAGACCATAACCCAGACAGACTATAACCCAGACAGACTATAACCCAGACTATAACCCAGACAGACTATAACCCAGACAGACTATAACCCAGACAGACTATAAGCTAGACAGACTACAACCCAGACAGACTATAACCCAGACAGACTATAACCCAGACAGACTATAACCCAGACAGAATTCAACCCAGACTATAACCCAGGCAGACTATAACCCAGACAGAATATAACCCAGACAGACTATAACCCAGACAGACTATAAGCTAGACAGACTATAACCCAGACAGACTATAACCCAGACAGACTACAACCCAGACAGACTACAACCCAGACTATAACACAGACAGACTATAACACAGACCGAATATAACCCAGACTATAACCCAGACAGACAATAACCCAGACCATAACCCAGACAGACTATATCCCAGACTATAACCCAGACAGACTATAACCCAGACAGACTATATCCCAGACAGACTACAACCCAGACAGACTATAACCCAGACAGACTATAACCCAGACAGACCATAACCCAGACAGACTACAACCCAGACAGACTATATCCCAGACAGACCATAACCCAGACAGACTACAACACAGACAGACCATAACCCAGACAGATTATCACCCAGACTATAACCCAGACAGACCATAACCCAGACAGACCATAACCCAGACAGACTATAACCCAGACAGACCATAACCCAGACAGACTATAACCCAGACAGACTATAACCCAGACAGACTATAACACAGACTATAACCCAGACAGACTATAACCCAGACAGACTATAACCCAGACAGACTATAAGCTAGACAGACTATAACCCAGACAGACTATAACCCAGACAGACTATAACCCAGACTATAACCCAGACAGACTACAACCCAGACAGACTATATCCCAGACAGACCATAACCCAGACAGACTACAACACAGACAGACCATAACCCAGACAGATTATCACCCAGACTATAACCCAGACAGACCATAACCCAGACAGACCATAACCCAGACAGACTATAACCCAGACAGACCATAACCCAGACAGACTATAACCCAGACAGACTATAACCCAGACAGACTATAACACAGACTATAACCCAGACAGACTATAACCCAGACAGACTATAACCCAGACAGACTATAAGCTAGACAGACTATAACCCAGACAGACTATAACCCAGACAGACTATAACCCAGACTATAACCCAGGCAGACTATAACCCAGACAGACTATAACCCAGACTATAACACAGACAGACTATAACCCAGACAGACTATAACCCCGACAGACTATAACCCAGACTATAAACCAGACTATAACACAGACAGACTATAACCCAGACCATAACCCAGACTATAACCCAGACAGTGTATAACCCAGACAGACTACAACCCAGACAGACTATAACCCAGACAGACTATAACCCAGACAGACCATAACCCAGACAGACTATAACCCAGATAGACTATATCCCAGACAGACCATAACCCAGACAGACTACAACACAGACAGACCATAACCCAGACAGATTATCACCCAGACTATAACCCAGACAGACCATAACCCAGACAGACCATAACCCAGACAGACCATAACCCAGACAGACCATAACCCAGACAGACTATAACCCAGACATACTATAACCCAGACAGACCGTATCCTATTTTGTCTCTGGATGTCTTCAGCAAAGCTACAGCATTAAACATGAAATATGTTGCTGGGAGGAAAAGAACACACACACACACACACACACACACACACACACACACACACACACACACACACACACACACACACACTTTCTCTCTCAGCATTTTTTAAAAGCAGTAATTCTCACTGGGGAAACAAAGTGCTGCAATTACAGGATGTTACATCATACTGGAACGGGCTTCCTGTGGAGGTGTTGGGAGTGTGTGTGTGTGTGTGTGTGTGTGTGTGTGTGAGAGAGAGAGAAAAGGTGTGCGGGTGTGTGTGTGAGCGAGAAGCTGTGTGTGTGTGTGTGTGTGTGTGTGTGTGTGTGTGTGTGTGTGTGTGTGTGTGTGTGTGTGTGTGTGTGTGTGAACTCCCTCTGAACTAAAATCCACTGGTCTGGTAACACTTCATATTAAAACACGTCTTTTTCCAGAGGAGATATTGACTGTGTTCAATAGTTTGGAATGATTTATTTTAGATGGATAAAACCAGGTTTGGGTCTTTTCCTG
>NC_092163.1:3729177-3731677 GCF_045791955.1 Oncorhynchus clarkii lewisi
TTGATACATCACAGGCTGTGTGTGTGTCTGTTCTCTACCTGTACAGTGTGAAGGGGAGGAGGTCTGGTATTTCCATTGAGTCGACATCAGACTGCTTCTCTCTGTTCTCTCTCTCATACACGACTCTCCACTCCTCCTCCTTCCCATCCCTCTCTCCACCCCTCTCTCTCACCACCTACAGGAGAACGCAATAGGTGATGATGCAATCAGAATATAACATCACTTAGAACATAACTTTGAACATCAGAACATCAGTTAGATCATCACTAAGAACATCAGTTAGAACAAAACTTAGAACATCAGTTAGATCATCACTTAGAACATCAGTTAGGTGAAGGTGAAGAAGCAATCAGAATATAACATCACTTAGAACATAACTTAGAACATCAGAACATCAGTTAGAACATCAGTTAGAACATCACTTTGAAACATCGGTTAGAACATCCCTTAGAACATCAGTTAGAACATCAGTTAGAATATCAGTTAGATCATCACTTAGAACATCAGTTAGTGCATCACTTAGAACATCAGAACAACATTCACTATGATGTCAACATCTGGTTCTGTAGCAGTATTCACTATGATGTCAACATCTGGTTCTGTAACAGTATTCACTATGATGTAAACATCTGGTTCTGTAACAGTATTCACTATGATGTCAACATCTGGTTCTGTAACAGTATTCACTATGATGTAAACATCTGGTTCTGTAACAGTATTCACTATGATGTCAACATCTGGTTTCTTTAACAGTATTCACTATGATGTCAACATCTGGTTCTGTAACAGTATTCACTATGATGTCAACATCTGGTTCTGTAACAGTATTCACTATGATGTCAACATCTGGTTCTGTAACAGTATTCACTATGATGTAAACATCTGGTTCTGTAGCAGTATTCACTATGATGTCAACATCTTGTTCTGTAACAGCTCTCCTTCTCTGAGACCCGTTGGGCCCTGGATACTCCTTGTATATATACGGGTCCAGGGATGACCTACTGATATCAGCTTTGTAGCTAACTGTGAAATTGCTGCTTTGGATTTAGTTAAATGTACAAACTGTGTAGCTGGATAGTAGCTTCGAAACTACAGTGAAATCCTGACCTGTCCTTCTACGATCCATTTGGAGATGACCGTCTTCCCATCGCTGCCGGGGCGGAACCTTAGTGTGGCGGAGCGAGGGCTGATGTTGGAGATGACCAGGTTAGAAGGCACACCAGGAAGCTCTGAGACAAACACAACAACAGATTAGAGGACACACCAGGAAGCTCTGAGACATAGACACAACACCAGGTTAGAAGGCACACCAGGAAGCTCTGAGACATAGACACAACAACAGATTAGAAGGCACACCAGGAAGCTCTGAGACATAGACACAACAACAGGTTAGAAGGCACACCAGGAAGCTCTGAGACATAGACACAACACCAGGTTAGAAGGCACACCAGGAAGCTCTGAGACATAGACACAACAACAGGTTAGAGAGCACACCAGCAAGCTCTGAGACATAGACACAACAACAGATTAGAAGGCACACCAGGAAGCTCTGAGACATAGACACAACAACAGGTTAGAAGGCACACCAGGAAGCTCTGAGACATAGACACAACAACAGGTTAGAAGGCACACCAGGAAGCTCTGAGACATAGACACAACAACAGGTTAGAAGGCACACCAGGAAGCTCTGAGACATAGACACAACAACAGGTTAGAGGACACACCAGGAAGCTCTGAGACACAGACAACACCAGGTTAGAGGACACACCAGGAAGCTCTGAGACACAGACACAACACCAGGTTAGAGGACACACCAGGAAGCTCTGAGACATAGACACAACAACAGGTTAGAGGACACACCAGGAAGCTCTGAGACACAGACAACACCAGGTTAGAGGACACACCAGGAAGCTCTGAGACACAGACACAACACCAGGTTAGAAGGCACACCAGGAAGCTCTGAGACATAGACACAACAACAGGTTAGAAGGCACACCAGGAAGCTCTGAGACATAGACACAACACCAGGTTAGAAGGCACACCAGGAAGCTCTGAGACATAGACACAACAACAGGTTAGAGGACACACCAGGAAGCTCTGAGACACAGACAAAGTATACATATCGAAAAATAAAAATAAAATAAAAATATATATTTATATATAAATAAATGGTGGGACCAGCATCAATAATAATAGTAGTAGTGGACATGGGATTACCATTAACAACAACTACAACAACAATATTAATCAGAACAACAATACATTAAAGCAATGGTAGTAGATCAGTGTCAACATGACTGAGAAGACACATGAC
This sequence comes from Oncorhynchus clarkii lewisi, assembly GCF_045791955.1. Lineage (NCBI taxonomy): Eukaryota > Metazoa > Chordata > Actinopteri > Salmoniformes > Salmonidae > Oncorhynchus > Oncorhynchus clarkii. The sequence goes on from NC_092163.1 coordinate 3,731,492, forward strand.
CTGGTAGTAGACCAGTGTCAACATGACTGAGAAGACACATGACCTGGTAGTGGACCAGTGTCAACATGACTGAGAAGACACATGACCTGGTAGTGGACTAGTGTCAACATGACTGAGAAGACACATGTCCTGGTAGTGGACCAGTGTCAACATGACTGAGAAGACACATGACCTGGTAGTGGACCA
>NC_092163.1:3736677-3766677 GCF_045791955.1 Oncorhynchus clarkii lewisi
CTAACCTTTTCACAACAAATAGATCTACCCACATCCACACACTCATTCATCACACCATACCTATACCTGTGTGTGTGTGTGTGTGTGTGTGTGTGTGTGTACATGCGTGTGTGTGTGTGTGTGTGTGTGTACATGCGTGTGTGTGTGTGTGGGTACATGCGTGTGTGTGTGTGTACATGTGTGTGTGTGTGTGTGTGTGAGTGTGTGTGTGTGTGAGGGATAGTTAATGTGAAGAGAAGCAGCAGGGCTGTCCTCATACCGAGCATAACAACAGATGAAACATCACTACTTCACTGAGAGAGGACAGAGTAGACTAGGTTTCACTAGATATTGTTCAAGAGCGAACTACTTTTGTGTTCTAGTTATAGAGCTAAGTTCTTTAGTGTTGTAGTTATAGAGCTATGCACTTTAGTGTGGTAGTTCTAGAGCTATGCACTTTAGTGTTGAGGTTCTAGAGCTAACTACTTTACTGTTCTAGTTCTAGAGCTATGTACTTTAGTGTGGTAGTTCTAGAGCTAAGTACTTTAGTGTTGAGGTTCTAGAGCTAACTACTTTACTGTTCTAGTTCTAGAGCTATGTACTTTAGTGTGGTGGTTCTAGAGCTATGTACTTTAGTGTTGAGGTTCTAGAGCTAACTGCTTTAGTGTTCTAGTTATAGAGCTATGTACTTTAGTGTGGTAGTTCTAGAGCTATCTACTTTAGTGTTGAGGTTCTAGAGCTAACTACTTTACTGTGGTAGTTCAAGAGCAATGTACTTTAGTGTTGAGGTTCTAGAGCTAACTACTTTACTGTTCTAGTTCTAGAGCTATGTACTTTAGCGTGGTAGTTCTAGAGCTATGTACTTTAGTGTTGAGGTTCTAGAGCTAACTACTTTACTGTTCTAGTTCTAGAGCTAACTACTTTTCTGTTCTAGTTCTAGAGCTAACTACTTTACTGTTCTAGTTCTAGAGCTAACTACTTTACTGTTCTAGTTTTAGAGCTATGTACTTTAGTGTTGAGGTTCTAGAGCTAACTACTTTACTGTTCTAGTTCTAGAGCTATGTACTTTAGTGTTGAGGTTCTAGAGCTAACTACTTTACTGTTCTAGTTCTAGAGCTAACTACTTTACTGTTCTAGTTTTAGAGCTATGTACTTTAGTGTTGAGGTTCTAGAGCTAACTACTTTACTGTTCTAGTTCTAGAGCTATGTACTTTAGTGTTGAGGTTCTAGAGCTAACTACTTTACTGTTCTAGTTCTAGAGCTATGTACTTAGTGTTCCAGTGTTGTTATTCATTCATCTGTGTTGCAGCTCGTCGCGGTCAGCAAATATAAGTTGTGGTTTCTTTTTTCCTGTTTCCTGGGAAACACTAATGCTGTTTGTTGACTATTAGCAGGACAGTAAACAACTTCTGGCATTTCTGGAAAGCTCCATTTCTACCCTTGTCAAGGAAACCACTGTTATCTACCCCCATACACAGTTATAATGGGGAGAAATTCAGAGTAAATTAAATTCCTCTAACAGGAAACCACTGTTATCTAACCCCCTACACAGTTATAATGGGGAGAAAATCAGAGCTGTAAATTGTTTCACCTGTAGCCAAGGCTTTATAGCCTGTATGGTTAATTATGTCTGGTATTGGTTAATATCTGACACAATATCAATGTTTCCAGACAAGGTAACGAGGGGAAAGTAGGCCTAGATGGACAAGACTATCTGAATGTGCACATGATGGAAGTCAGAGGTCTGATATAAGTTAGAGGTCTGATATAAGTTAGAGGTCTGATGGAAGTTATAGGTCTGATATAAGTTAGAGGTCTGATATAAGTTAGAGGTCTGATATAAGTTAGAGGTCTGATATAAGTTATAGGTCTGAATCTGATATATGTTATAGGTCTTATATAAGTTATAGTTATAGGTCTGATGGAAGTCAGAGGTCTGATATAAGTTAGAGGTCTGATATAAGTTAGAGGTCTGATGGAAGTTATAGGTCTGATATAAGTTATAGGTCTGATATAAGTTATAGTCAGAGGTCTGATATAAGTTAGAGGTCTGATATAAGTTAGAGGTCTGATATAAGTTAGAGGTCTGATATAAGTTAGAGGTCTGATATAAGTTATAGTCAGAGGTCTGATATAAGTTAGAGGTCTTTTTTAAGTTAGAGGTCTGATATAAGCTAGAGGTCTTATATAAGTTATAGTTAGAGGTCTAATATAAGTTATAGTTAGAGGTCTGATATAAGTTATAGTTAGAGGTCTGATGGAAGTTATAGGTCTGATATAAGTTAGAGGTCTGATATAAGTTAGAGGTCTGATATAAGTTAGAGGTCTGATATAAGTTAGAGGTCTGATATAAGTTATAGTTAGAGGTCTGATGGAAGTTAGAGGTCTGATGGAAGTTAGAGGTCTGATATAAGTTAGAGGTCTGATATAAGTTAGAGGTCTGATGGAAGTTATAGGTCTGATATAAGTTAGAGGTCTGATATAAGTTAGAGGTCTGATGGAAGTTAGAGGTCTGATATAAGTTAGAGGTCTGATATAAGTTAGAGGTCTGATGGAAGTTAGAGGTCTGATATAAGTTAGAGGTCTGATATAAGTTATAGTTAGAGGTCTGATGGAAGTTAGAGGTCTGATGGAAGTTAGAGGTCTGATATAAGTTAGAGGTCTGATGGAAGTTAGAGGTCTGATGGAAGTTAGAGGTCTGATATAAGTTAGAGGTCTGATATAAGTTAGAGGTCTGATGGAAGTTAGAGGTCTGATATAAGTTAGAGGTCTGATATAAGTTATAGTTAGAGGTCTGATGGAAGTTAGAGGTCTGATGGAAGTTAGAGGTCTGATATAAGTTAGAGGTCTGATGGAAGTTAGAGGTCTGATATAAGTTAGAGGTCTGATATAAGTTAGAGGTCTGATATAAGTTATAGTTAGAGGTCTGATGGAAGTTAGAGGTCTGATATAAGTTAGAGGTCTGATATAAGTTAGAGGTCTGATGGAAGTTAGAGGTCTGATATAAGTTAGAGGTCTGATATAAGTTATAGTTAGAGGTCTGATGGAAGTAAGAGGTCTGATGGAAGTTAGAGGTCTGATATAAGTTAGAGGTCTGATATAAGTTAGAGGTCTGATATAAGTTAGAGGTCTGATATAAGTTAGAGGTCTGATATAAGTTAGAGGTCTGATGGAAGTTAGAGGTCTGATGGAAGTTAGAGGTCTGATATAAGTTAGAGGTCTGATATAAGTTAGAGGTCTGATGGAAGTTAGAGGTCTGATATAAGTTAGAGGTCTGATATAAGTAAGAGGTCTGATATAAGTTAGAGGTCTGATATAAGTTAGAGGTCTGATATAAGTTAGAGGTCTGATATAAGTTAGAGGTCTGATATAAGTTAGAGGTCTGATATAAGTTAGAGGTCTGATATAAGTTAGAGGTCTGATATAAGTTAGAGGTCTGATATAAGTTAGAGGTCTGATATAAGTTAGAGGTCTGATGGAAGTTAGAGGTCTGATATAAGTTAGAGGTCTGATGGAAGTTAGAGGTCTGATGGAAGTTAGAGGTCTGATATAAGTTAGAGGTCTGATATAAGTTAGAGGTCTGATGGAAGTTATAGGTCTGATGGAAGTTATAGGTCTGATGGAAGTTAGAGGTCTGATATAAGTTAGAGGTCTGATATAAGTTAGAAGTCTGATGGAAGTTATAGGTCTGATATAAGTTATAGGTCTGATATAAGTTAGAGGTCTGATGGAAGTTATAGGTCTGATGGAAGTTATAGGTCTGATATAAGTTAGAGGTCTGATGGAAGTTATAGGTCTGATATAAGTTAGAGGTCTGATATAAGTTAGAGGTCTGAATCTGATATATGTTATAGGTCTTTTTTAAGTTAGAGGTCTGATATACATTAGAGGTCTGATATAAGTTAAAGGTCTGATATAAGTTATAGGTCTGATATAAGTTATAGGTCTGATATAAGTTATATTTAGAGGTTTGATATAAGTTAGAGGTCTGATAAAAGTTATAGTTAGAGGTCTGATATAAGTTAGAGGTCTGATATAAGTTATAGGTCTGATATAAATTAGAGGTCTGATATAAGTTAGAGGTCTGATATAAGTTAGAGGTCTGATATAAGTTAGAGGTCTGATATAAGTTAGAGGTCTGATATAAGTTAGAGGTCTGATATAAGTTATAGTTAGAGGTCTGATATAAGTTATAGTTAGAGGTCTGATATAAGTTATAGTTAGAGGTCTGATATAAGTTATAGTTAGAGGTCTGATATATGTTATAGGTCTTATATAAGTTATAGTTAGAGGTCTGATATAAGTTATAGTTAGAGGTCTGATTCTGATATAAGTTAGAGGTCTTATATAAGTTATAGTTAGAGGTCTGATGGAAGTCAGAGGTCTGATATAAGTTATAGTTAGAGGTCTGATGGAAGTTAGAGGTCTGATATAAGTTATAGGTCTTATATAAGTTATAGTTAGAGGTCTGATATAAGTTATAGTTAGAGGTCTAATATAAGTTATAGTTAGAGGTCTGATTCTGATATAAGTTAGAGGTCTTATATAAGTTATAGTTAGAGGTCTGATGGAAGTTAGAGGTCTGATATAAGTTATAGTTAGAGGTCTGATGGAAGTTAGAGGTCTGATATAAGTTATAGGTCTTATATAAGTTATAGTTAGAGGTCTGATATAAGTTATAGTTAGAGGTCTGATATAAGTTATAGTTAGAGGTCTGATATATGTTATAGGTCTTATATAAGTTATAGTTAGAGGTCTGATATAAGTTATAGTTAGAGGTCTGATTCTGATATAAGTTAGAGGTCTTATATAAGTTATAGTTAGAGGTCTGATGGAAGTTAGAGGTCTGATATAAGTTATAGTTAGAGGTCTGATGGAAGTTAGAGGTCTGATGGAAGTTAGAGGTCTGATATAAGTTATAGTTAGAGGTCTGATGGAAGTTAGAGGTCTGATGGAAGTTAGAGGTCTGATATAAGTTATAGTTAGAGGTCTGATGGAAGTTAGAGGTCTGATGGAAGTTAGAGGTCTGATATAAGTTAGAGGTCTGATATAAGTTATAGGTCTGATATAAGTTAGAGGTCTGATATAAGTTAGAGGTCTGATATAAGTTAGAGGTCTGATATAAGTTAGAGGTCTGATATAAGTTAGAGGTCTGATATAAGTTATAGGTCTGATATAAGTTATAGGTCTGATCTAAGTTATAGGTCTGATCTAAGTTAGAGGTCTGATATAAGTTAGAGGTCTGATATAAGTTAGAGGTCTGATATAAGTTAGAGGTCTGATATAAGTTAGAGGTCTGATATAAGTTAGAGGTCTGATCTAAGTTAGAGGTCTGATATAAGTTAGAGGTCTGATATAAGTTAGAGGTCTGATATAAGTTAGAGGTCTGATATAGTTATAGGTCTGATCTAAGTTATAGTTAGAGGTCTGATATAAGTTAGAGGTCTGATATAAGTTAGAGGTCTGATATAAGTTAGAGGTCTGATATAGTTATAGGTCTGATCTAAGTTATAGTTAGAGGTCTGATATAAGTTATAGTTAGAGGTCTGATATAAGTTAGAGGTCTGATCTAAGTTATAGTTAGAGGTCTGATATAAGTTAGAGGTCTGATATAAGTTAGAGGTCTGATATAAGTTAGAGGTCTGATATAAGTTATAGTTAGAAGAAGCCTAAATATCAACTATTTAATACAACAATACACAGACTATTATGTTGTAGTTCTAGAGCAGTTTAGAGTTTTAGTGTTGTAGTTCTAGAGCAGTTTAGAGTTTTAGTGTTGTAGTTCTAGAGCTATGTACTTTAGTGTTGTAGTTCTAGAGCAGTTTAGAGTTTTAGTGTTGTAGTTCAAGAACAGTTTAGAGTTTTAGTGTTGTAGTTCTAGAGCAGTTTAGAGTTTTAGTGTTGTAGTTCTAGAGCAGTTTAGAGTTTTAGTGTTGTAGTTCTAGAGCTATGTACTTTAGTGTTGTAGTTCTAGAGCAGTTTAGAGTTTTAGTGTTGTAGTTCAAGAACAGTTTAGAGTTTTAGTGTTGTAGTTCTAGAGCAGTTTAGAGTTTTAGTGTTGTAGTTCTAGAGCTATGTACTTTAGTGTTGTAGTTCTAGAGCAGTTTAGAGTTTTAGTGTTGTAGTTCAAGAACAGTTTAGAGTTTTAGTGTTGTAGTTCTAGAGCAGTTTAGAGTTTTAGTGTTGTAGTTCTAGAACAGTTTAGAGTTTTAGTGTTCTAGTTCTAGAGCTATGTACTTTAGTGTGGTAGTTCTAGAGCTATGTACTTTAGGGTTGTAGTTCTAGAGCTATGTAATTTACTATTCTAGAGCTATGTACTTTAGTGTTGTAGTTCTAGAGCTATGTAATTTAGTATTCTAGAGCTATGTACTTTAGTGTTGTAGTTCTAGAGATATGTATTTTAGTATTCTAGAGCTATGTACTTTAGTGTTGTAGTTCTAGAGCTATGTACTTTACTGTTCTAGTTCTAGAGCTAACTACTTTACTGTTCTAGTTCTATTCTAGAGCTATGCACTTTAGTGTGGTAGTTCTAGAGCTATGTAATTTAGTGTTGTAGTTCTAGAGCTATGTACTTTAGTATTCTAGAGCTATGTACTTTAGTGTGGTAGTTCTAGAGCTATGTACTTTACTGTCGTAGTTCTAGAGCTATGTACTTTAGTATTCTAGAGCTATGTACTTTAGTGTTCTAGTTCTAGAGCTATGTACTTTACTGTTCTACTTCTAGAGCTAACTACTTTACTGTTCTAGTTCTAGAGCTATGTACTTTAGTGTGGTAGTTCTAGAGCTATGTACTTTAGTGTTGTAGTTCTAGAGCTATGTAATTTAGTATTCTAGAGCTATGTACTTTAGTGTGGTAGTTCTAGAGCTATGTACTTTACTGTTCTAGTTCTAGAGCTATGTACTTTACTGTTCTAGTTCTAGAGCTAACTACTTTACTGTTCTAGTTCTAGAGCTATGTACTTTAGTGTTGAGGTTCTAGAGCTAATTACTTTACTGTTCTAGTTCTAGAGCTATGTACTTTAGTATTCTAGAGCTATGTACTTTAGTGTTGTAGTTCTAGAGCTATGTAATTTAGTATTCTAGAGCTATGTACTTTAGTGTGGTAGTTCTAGAGCTATGTACTTTAGTATTCTAGAGCTATGTACTTTAGTGTTGTAGTTCTAGAGCTATGCACTTTAGTGTGGTAGTTCTAGAGCTATGTACTTTAGTGTTGTAGTTCTAGAGCTATGTACTTTAGTATTCTAGAGCTATGTACTTTAGTGTGGTAGTTCTAGAGCTATGTACTTTACTGTTCTAGTTCTAGAGCTATGTACTTTACTGTTCTAGTTCTAGAGCTAATTACTTTACTGTTCTAGTTCTAGAGCTATGTACTTTACTATTCTAGTTCTAGAGCTAACTACTTTACTGTTCTAGTTCTAGAGCTATGTACTTAGTGTTCCAGTGTTGTTATTCATTCATCTGTGTAGCAGCTCGTCGCGGTCAGCAAATATAAGTTGTGGTTTCTTTTTTCCTGTTTCCTGGGAAACACTAATGCTGTTTGTTGACTATTAGCAGGACAGTAAACAACTTCTGGCATTTCTGGAAAGCTCCATTTCTACCCTTGTCTACCCGTGGCAATATATTTGAGGTGTGTCCTTAAAAACAAGCTGCGGTGATCATTTCATGAAGCGTTAACGGCAAGTTTTTTAAGACCCACAAAGAGCAGCTCTTAATGGTAGCACAGCCTATACACAGTGTATTGTGAAGGACAGCCTATACACAGTGTATTGTGAAGGACAGCCTATACACAGTGTATTGTGAAGAACAGCCTATACACAGTGTATTGTGAAACACAGCCTATACACAGTGTATTGTGAAGGACAGCCTGTACACAGTGTATTGTGAAGAACAGCCTATACACAGCCTATACACAGTGTATTGTGAAGAACAGCCTATACACAGCCTATACACAGTGTATTGTGAAGAACAGCCTATACACAGCCTATACACAGTGTATTGTGAAGGACAGCCTATACACAGTGTATTGTGAAGAACAGCCTACACAGTGTATTGTGAAGGACAGCCTATACACAGCCTATACACAGTGTATTGTGAAGGACAGCCTATACACAGTGTATTGTGAAGAACAGCCTATACACAGCCTATACACAGTGTATTGTGAAGAACAGCCTATACACAGTGTATTGTGAAGGACAGCCTATACACAGTGTATTGTGAAGAACAGCCTATACACAGTGTATTGTGAAGAACAGCCTATACACAGTGTATTGTGAAGGACAGCCTATACACAGTGTATTGTGAATAACAGCCTATACACAGTGTATTGTGAAGGACAGCCTATACACAGCCTATACACAGCGTATTGTGAAGAACAGCCTATACACAGTGTATTGTGAAGGACAGCCTATACACAGTGTATTGTGAAGAACAGCCTATACACAGTGTATTGTGAAGAACAGCCTATACACAGCCTATACACAGTGTATTGTGAAGAACAGCCTATACACAGTGTATTGTGAAGGACAGCCTATACACAGTGCCCATGGAAGGAGAGTTGTGTCTTTTGTTATGATTAATCTCCTATTTAGAAACACAAAATAATTATTGGTTTCCTGCCATTTCGTTTCATTGGATTAAGGGGTTTTTAAATGGTCTTCTGAGAGCAGCTTTGACAATATTTTGGAGCCTTTTGCCTTTTCAGTATTCACAAGTCACATACCTGCATTTCACTTGTTCAAGTAGTCTATCCAGCCCCCTTTTCAAAGAGCGCCCTTTGTCCAACTACCAAAGACAGGCTCGTCCAACTACCAAAGGCAGGCTCGTCCAACTACCAGACAGGCTCGTCCAACTACCAAAGACAGGCTCGTCCAACTACCAAAGACAGGCTCGTCCAACTACCAAAGACAGGCTCGTCCAACTACCAAAGACAGGCTCGTCCAACTACCAAAGACAGGCTCGTCCAACTACCAAAGACAGGCTCGTCCAACTACCAAAGACAGGCTCGTCCAATTACCAAAGACAGGCTCGTCCAACTACCAAAGACAGGCTCGTCCAACTACCAAAGACAGGCTCGTCAACTTCCAACTACCAAAGACAGGCTCGTCCAACTACCAAAGACAGGCTCGTCCAACTACCAAAGACAGGCTTGTCCAATTACCAAAGACAGACTCGTCCAAACTCAGTCCTTCTATAATGCCATATCAACGGAGGATTGTTCTGAGAATCTGCCTCACATAGGCAAAGCTACAACTGACAGGAACCTAGAACGTTGCATAGACGTTGTATAGACGTTGTATAGACGTTGTATAGATGTTGCATAGACGTTGTATAGATGTTATTCATAAACACATTTAGGCCTACGTGAGCACACAGTGCCATGGAATGAGAAAATACATTTAGTTCTAGAGCAGAGTTCTAATGTTGTAGTTCTATAGTATAGTTCTAGTGTTGAAGTTCTAGAGCAGAGTTCTAGTGTTGTGGTTCTACAGCAGAGTTCTAGTGTTGTAGTTCTAGAGTATAGTTCTAGTGTTGTAGTTCTAGAGTATAGTTCTAGTGTTGTAGTTCTAGAGTATAGTTCTAGTGTTGTAGTTCTAGAGCAGAGTTCTAGTGTTGTAGTTCTAGAACAGGGTTCTAGTGTTGTAGTTCTAGAGTATAGTTCTAGTGTTGAAGTTCTAGAGCAGAGTTCTAGTGTTGTGGTTCTACAGCAGAGTTCTAGTGTTGTAGTTCTAGAGTATAGTTCTAGTGTTGTAGTTCTAGAGCAGAGTTCTAGTGTTGTAGTTCTAGAGTATAGTTCTAGTGTTGTAGTTCTAGAGTATAGTTCTAGTGTTGTAGTTCTAGAACAGGGTTCTAGTGTTGTAGTTCTAGAGTATAGTTCTAGTGTTGTAGTTCTAGAGTATAGTTCTAGTGTTGTAGTTCTAGAACAGGGTTCTAGTGTTGTAGTTCTAGAGTATAGTTCTAGTGTTGTAGTTCTAGAGTATAGTTCTAGTGTTGTAGTTCTAGAGCAGAGTTATAGTGTTGTAGTTCTAGAGTATAGTTCTAGTGTTGTAGTTCTAGAGAAGGGCTCTAGTATTGTAGTTCTAGAACAGGGTTCTAGTGTTGTAGTTCTAGAGCAGGGTTCTAGAGTACCCCAGTGTTCCATCTCACCTGTGATGATGCCGTTCTTGTCTTTAGGCTCTGCCCAGCTCACCCTCAGAGACGTGTCCAGGATCTCAGTGAAGCTCAAGTGACCCACCGGACCTGGAGCTGTACACACACACACAGACACACAGACACACGCACGCACACACGCACACACGCACACACGCACACACATGGACACACACACACACACACACACACACACACACACACACACACACACACACACACACACACACACACACACACACACACACACACACAATCAATATCTATTGTTCATTAATTATACCCACCGTTAACCCTGATACACGCCCTACACCCAATCAATATCTATTGTACAATACCCCCATCCCAGAGAGGGAGAGAGAAGGGAGGGATAGAGGGAGAGAGAAGGGGGGAGAGAGGGAGAGAGAAGGGGGGAGAGAGGGAGAGAGAAGGGGGGATAGAGGGAGAGAGAAGGGGGAGAGAGGGAGAGAGAAGGGGGGATAGAGGGAGAGAGAACGGGGAGAGAGGGAGAGAGAAGGGGGGAGAGAGGGAGAGAGAAGGGGAGAGAGGGAGAGAGAACGGGGAGAGAGGGAGAGAGAAGGGGGGCGAGAGGGAGAGAGAAGGGGGAGAGAGGGAGAGAGAACGGGGAGAGAGGGCGAGAGAAGAGTGTGAGTGTGTGTGTGTGTGTGTCTGTGTGTGTGTGTGTGTGTGTGTGTGTGTGTGTGTGTGTGTGTGTGTGTGTGTTTGTACGTACTGTCTTCGTGTGTCTGTAGTAGTATGGGAGGGCTCTTGGGTCCATCGCCGGGCGTGGTGAAGCAGAGGGTGGAGCCTAGATACCAGGTGAACTTCCTTAGTCCAACAACCAATCCGGTGAGGCGGGAACCGGGGTAGTCGGGGGTGATGGTCACTATGGTTACAGCCTCGGGGGAGTGCTCTGGCCAGACTAGCAACTGAATGAGAGAGAGGGAAACATAGAGGGGTAAGGGGAGAGAGGAGAGAAAGATGAGGAGAGGATAAGGAGGGGAGAGAGAGGGGAGAGATGAGAGAGAGAGGGGAGAGAGAAGAGACAGGAGAGAAAGAGGGGAGAGAGGGGATAGAGAGGGGAAAAGAGAGAGGGGAGGAGAGCGGGGAGGAGAGAAGGGGAGAGAGAGGGGAGGAGAGAGAGATGGCAGGAGAGAGGGGAGGAGCGAGAGGGGAGGAGAGAGAGGGGAGGAGAGAGATGGGAGGAGAGGGGAGGAGAGAGAGGTGAGAGAGGGGAGGAGAGGGGAAAGAGAAAGGAGGAGAGAGAGGGGAGGAGAGAGAAAGAGAGAGAGAGAAGGGATGAGAGAGAGAGGGGCGGATAGGGGAGAGAGAGGGGAGGAGAGAGAGAGGAGAGAGAGGGGAGGAGAGAGGGGAGGAGAGAGAGGGGAGAGAGAGAGAGAAAGAGAGAGAGAGAGAGGGAGAGAGGGGGAGAGAGAGAGACAGAGAGAGAGAGAGAGAGAGAGGAAGGGAGAGAGAGATAGACAGAGGGATAAAGAGCAAGGGAGAGAGAGAGAGAGGGGAGGAAAGAGAGAGGGGGAGAAGTTTCAGAAAAACATGAACACAAACATCCTGAACAATGTGGGCTAACCCTAACCCTAACCCTAACCCTAACCCTAACCCCTAACCCTAACCCTAACCCTAACCCTAACCCTAACCCCTAACCCTAACCCTAACCCTAACCCTAACCCCTAACCCTAACCCTAACCCTAACCTAACCCTTACTGTTTCCTGACTGTTTCCTACCTTGTATCCCTGGTTGATTGACTGTTTCCTACCTTGTATCCCTGGTTGATTGACTGTTTCCTACCTTGTATCCCTGGTTGATTGACTGTTTCCTACCTTGTATCCCTGGTTGATTGACTGTTTCCTACCTTGTATCCCTGGTTGATTGACTGTTTCCTACCTTGTATCCCTGGTTGATTGACTGTTTCCTACCTTGTATCCCTGGTTGATTGACTGTTTCCTACCTTGTATCCCTGGTTGATTGACTGTTTCCTACCTTGTATCCCTGGTTGATCCCGTTGATGAACTGCTGAGGCGGAGGGTTCCAGGTGAATCTGATAGCGGAGGAGCTGACTGCTGTTACCTCTACAGCCTGAGGGGGCGCTGTGGGGACTGGAGAGACACAGAGGGCGACAGGAAGAGGGACACGTCAGACACACACACTCTGGTTGCATCCCAATAGCCTGTAATTTCTCCTGAAGTGTGCACTTGTTCACTTCCCATCACTCATTAGAAAATAAACAACCTCTATTAACCTAGTGTAAACTACCTCTATTAACCTAGTGTAAACTCCCTCTAATAATGTAGTGTAAACTCCCTCTAATAATGTAGTGTAAACTCCCTCTAATAATGTAGTGTAAACTCCCTCTAATAATGTAGTGTAAACTCCCTCTATTAACCTAGTGTAAACTCCCTCTAATAATGTAGTGTAAACTCCCTCTATTAATCTAGTGTAAACTCCCTCTAATAATGTAGTGTAAACTCCCTCTAATAATGTAGTGTAAACTCCCTCTATTAACCTAGTGTAAACTCCCTCTAATAATGTAGTGTAAACTCCCTCTATTAATCTAGTGTAAACTCCCTCTAATAATGTAGTGTAAAGTCCCTCTAATAATGTAGTGTAAACTCCCTCTAATAATGTAGTGTAAACTCCCTCTATTAATGTAGTGTAAAGTCCCTCTAATAATGTAGTGTAAAGTCCCTCTAATAATGTAGTGTAAACTCCCTCTAATAATGCAGTGTAAACTCCCTCTAATAATGTAGTGTAAACTCCCTCTAATCATATAGTGTAAACTCCCTCTAATCATATAGTATAAACTCCCTCTGTGAATATAGTGTAAACTCCCTCTGTGAATATAGTATAAACTCCCTCTGTGAATATAGTGTAAACTCTGTCTGTGAATATAGTGTAAACTCCCTCTGTGAATATAGTGTAAACTCTGTCTATGAATATAGTGTAAACTCCCTCTGTGAATATAGTGTAAACACCCTCTGTGAATATAGTGTAAACTCCCTCTGTGAATATAGTGTAAACTCTGTCTGTGAATATAGTGTAAACACCCTCTGTGAATATAGTGTAAACTCTGTCTGTGAATATAGTGTAAACACCCTCTGTGAATATAGTGTAAACTCCCTCTGTGAATATAGTGTAAACACCCTCTGTGAATATAGTGTAAACTCCCTCTGTGAATATAGTGTAAACTCTGTCTATGAATATAGTGTAAACTCCCTCTGTGAATATAGTATAAACTCCCTCTGTGAATATAGTATAAACTCCCTCTGTGAATATAGTGTAAACTCCCTCTGTGAATATAGTATAAACACCCTCTATGAATATAGTGTAAACTCCCTTAGCAGTGTATAGTGTATAGAGTATAGTGTATATGGTGTATAGTATATAGAGTATAGTGTATATAGTGTATATAGTGTATAGTGTATATAGTGTATAGTGTATAGCGTATATAGGGTATAGTGTATAGTGTATATAGTGTATAGTGTATAGTATATATAGTGTATATAGTGTATAGTGTATACTGTAAAGTGTATATAGTGTATAGTGTATATAGTGTATAGTGTATATAGTGTATAGTGTATAGTGTATAGTGTATAGTGTATATAGTCTATAGTGTATAGTGTATATAGTGTATAGTGTAGATAGTGTATAGTGTATAGTGTATATAGTGTATATAGTGTATATTGTATACTGTATAGTGTATATAGTGTATAGTGTATACAGTGAATAGTGTATAGTGTATATAGTGTATAGTGTATATAGTGTATAGTGTATATAGTGTATATTGTATACTGTATAGTGTATATAGTGTATAGTGTATACAGTGAATATTGTATAGTGTATATAGTGTATAGTGTATAGTGTATATAGTGTATAGTGTATACTGTTTTGTGTATATAGTGTGTATAGTCTGTCACACCCTGGTCTTAGTATTTTGACTCTGTACTGGTACCCCCAGTATATAGCCTCCACATTGACTCTGTACTGGTACCCCCTGTATATAGCCTCCACATTGACTATGTACTGGTACCCCCTGTATATAGCCTCCACATTGACTCTGTACTGGTACCTCCTGTATATAGCCTCCACATTGACTCTGTACTGGTACCCCCTGTATATAACCTCCACATTGACTCTGTACTGGTACCCCCTGTATATAACCTCCACATTGACTCTGTACTGGTACCCCCTGTATATAGCCTCCACATTAACTCTGTACTGGTACCCCCTGTATATAGCCTCCACATTAACTCTGTACTGGTACCCCCTGTATATAGCCTCCACATTGACTCTGTACTGGTACCTCCTGTATATAGCCTCCACATTGACTCTGTACTGGTACCCCCTGTATATAGCCTCCACATTGACTCTGTACCGGTACCCCCTGTATATAGTCTCCACATTGACTCTGTACTGGTACCCCCTGTATATAGTCTCCACATTGACTCGGTACTGGTACCCCCTGTATATAGCCTCCACATTGACTCTGTACTGGTACCCCCTGTATATAGCCTCCACATTGACTCTGTACTGGTACCCCGTGTATATAACCTCCACATTGACTCTGTACTGGTACCCCCTGTATATAGCCTCCACATTGACTCTGTACTGGTACCCCCTGTATATAGCCTCCACATTGACTCTGTACTGGTACCCCCTGTATATAACCTCCACATTGACTCTGTACTGGTACCCCCTGTATATAGCCTCCACATTGACTCTGTACTGGTACCCCCTGTACATAGCCTCCACATTGACTCTGTACTGGTACCCCCTGTATATAGCCTCCACATTGACTCTGTACTGGTATCTCCTGTATATAGCCTCCACATTGACTCTGTACTGGTACCCCCTGTATACAGCCTCCACATTGACTCTGTACTGGTACCCCCTGTATATAGCCTCCACATTGACTCTGTACTGGTGCCCCCTGTATATAGCCTCCACATTGACTCTGTACTGGTACCCCCTGTATATAGCCTCCACATTGACTCTGTACCGGTTCCCCCTGTATATAGCCTCCACATTGACACTGTACTGGTACCCCCTGTATATAACCTCCACATTGACTCTGTACTGGTACCTCCTGTATATAACCTCCACATTGACTCTGTACTGGTACCTCCTGTATATAGCCTCCACATTGACTCTGTACTGGTACATCCTGTATATAGCCTCCACATTGACTCTGTACTGGTACCCCCTGTATATAGCCTCCAAATTGACTCTGTACCGGTACCCCCTGTATATAACCTCCACATTGACTCTGTACTGGTACCTCCTGTATATAACCTCCACATTGACTCTGTACTGGTACCTCCTGTATATAACCTCCACATTGACTCTGTACTGGTACCTCCTGTATATAGCCTCCTGTCACACCCTGGTCTTAGTATTTTGTGTTTTCTTTATTATTCTGGTCAGGCCAGGGTGTGACATGGGTTTATTATGTGGTGTGTTTTGTCTTGGGGTTTTTCGTAGGTTTTGGGATTGTGGCTTAGTGGGGTTATCTAGAAAAGTCTATGGCTGTCTGGAGTGGTTCTCAATCAGAGGCAGGTGTTTATCGTTGTCTCTGATTGGGAACCATATTTAGGCAGCCATATTCTTTGAGTGTGTCGTGGGTGATTGTTCCTGTCTCTGTGTTATGTTGTCACCAGAGAGGCTGTTAGGTTTTCATGTTACGTTTATTGTTTTTGTATTGTTCGTGTTTCATCATTCATCAAAGATGTATCTAATTAACCACTCTGCATTTTGGTCCGACTCTCCTTCACCACAAGAAAACCGTAACAATAGTGTATAGTGTATATAGTGTGTATAGTGTATAGTACCTACCTCCCTGTAGTGTGTACTCAGTAACAGCAGTACTATACTCCCCCAGGCCTGCAGCAGTGTATAGTGTATAGTGTATATAGTGTATACAGTGTATAGTGTATATAGTGTGTATAGTGTATAGTACCTACCTCCCTGTAGTGTGTACTCAGTAACAGCAGTACTATACTCCCCCAGGCCTGCAGCAGTGTATAGTGTATAGTGTATAGTGTATATAGTATATAGTGTATAGTATATAGTGTATATAGTGTGTATAGTGTATAGTACCTACCTCCCTGTAGTGTGTACTCAGTAACAGCAGTACTATACTCCCCCAGGCCTGCAGCAGTGTATAGTGTATAGTGTATAGTGTATATAGTATATAGTGTATAGTATATAGTGTATATAGTGTGTATAGTGTATAGTACCTACCTCCCTGTAGTGTGTACTCAGTAACAGCAGTACTATACTCCCCCAGGCCTGCAGCAGTGTATAGTGTATAGTGTATATAGTGTATACAGTGTATAGTGTATATAGTGTGTATAGTGTATAGTACCTACCTCCCTGTAGTGTGTACTCAGTAACAGCAGTACTATACTCCCCCAGGCCTGCAGCAGTGTATAGTGTATAGTGTATAGTGTATATAGTATATAGTGTATAGTATATAGTGTATATAGTGTGTATAGTGTATAGTACCTACCTCCCTGTAGTGTGTACTCAGTAACAGCAGTACTATACTCCCCCAGGCCTGCAGCAGTGTATAGTGTATAGTGTATATAGTGTGTATAGTGTATAGTGTATATAGTGTGTATAGTGTATAGTACCTACCTCCCTGTAGTGTGTACTCAGTAACAGCAGTACTATACTCCCCCAGGCCTGCAGCACTGTATAGTGTATATAGTGTATAGTGTGTATAGTGTATAGTACCTACCACCCTGTAGTGTGTACTCAGTAACAGCAGTACTATACTCCCCCAGGCCTGCAGCAGTGTATAGTGTATAGTGTATATAGTGTGTATAGTGTATAGTGTATATAGTGTGTATAGTGTATAGTACCTACCACCCTGTAGTGTGTACTCAGTAACAGCAGTACTATACTCCCCCAGGCCTGCAGCAGTGTAGGCAGCCAGTTGTATCTGATACTGAGTCCAGATTATGAGGTCTGATAGGAGACAGTAGTTCGTCTCTGGACTAGAGATATTCTTCTCTTGGTACTCTCCTGGTAGACCTGCCAGACGATACCTACACACACACACACACACGCATGCACGCACGCACGCACACACACGGTTTATTGGCGTGGCGTAACAATGAAACATACTTTGGAAATGAAGTGATTAATTTGCAATATTAACATAATTTAAAATAATAATAATAATAATCAAAATTGTCAATGAGACAATCAGTAACAACAATAATTAAGGGTCAAAGAAGCCATACAATGGACAATACCAATGGAGGACATGGTCTCTCTCTGTCTCTCTCTGTCTGTCTCTCTCTCTCTGTCTCTTTCTGTCTCGCTCTGTCTGTCTGTCTCTTTCTCTGTCTCTGTCTGTCTCTCTCCTGTATGTAGAGAGGACTGGGGTCTATAACCTGTATGTAGGGAGGACTGGGGTCTATAACCTGTATGTAGGGAGGACTGGGGTCTATAACCTGTATGTAGGGAGGACTGGGGTCTTTACTATAACCTGTATGTAGGGAGGAATGGGGTCTTTACTATAACCTGTATGTAGGGAGGACTGGGGTCTTTACTATAACCTGTATGTAGGGAGGACTGGGGTCTTTACTATAACCTGTATGTAGGGAGGACTGGGGTCTATAACCTGTATGTAGGGAGGACTGGGGTCTATAACCTGTATGTAGGGAGGACTGGGGTCTATAACCTGTATGTAGGGAGGACTGGGGTCTATAACCTGTATGTAGAGAGGAATGGGGTCTATAACCTGTATGTAGGGAGGACTGGGGTCTATAACCTGTATGTAGGGAGGACTGGGGTCTATAACCTGTATGTAGGGAGGACTGGGGTCTATAACCTGTATGTAGGGAGGACTGGGGTCTTTAACCTGTATGTAGAGAGGAATGGGGTCTATAACCTGTATGTAGGGAGGACTGGGGTCTATAACCTGTATGTAGGGAGGACTGGGGTCTATAACCTGTATGTAGAGAGGACTGGGGTCTATAACCTGTATGTAGGGAGGACTGGGGTCTTTACTATAACCTATAGGTGTCTCACATATGGGTGGCACACATTTGGATATGTGGGAGGGGCATGGGAAAGGCATATGCAAATGAAATACTGTCGTAAAAAAAAAGTTTAGTGTTTTTGCGGACATTACATTAGTTTTTACTAATACTATTTACTATCTACTGCATCTATCTCCAACACTCCCCTCCTACCTGAGGACGTATCCTCGGAGCAGTCCATTGTTTTTTTGGAGGGGGGGGGGGGTAATACTGTTGTATTTACTATCTACTGCATCTATCTCCAACACTCCCCTCCTACCTGAGGACGTATCCTCGGAGCAGTCCATTGTTTTTTTGGAGGGGGGGGGGGGGTAATACTGTTGTATTTACTATCTACTGCATCTATCTCCAACACTCCCCTCCTACCTGAGGACGTATCCTCGGAGCAGTCCATTGTTTTTTTGGAGGGGGGGGGGGGTAATACTGTTGTATTTACTATCTACTGCATCTATCTCCAACGCTCCCCTCCTACCTGAGGACGTATCCTCGGAGCAGTCCATTGTTTTTTTGGAGGGGGGGGGGGGGTAATACTGTTGTATTTACTATCTACTGCATCTATCTCCAACACTCCCCTCCTACCTGAGGACGTATCCTCGGAGCAGTCCATTGTTTTTTTGGAGGGGGGGGGGGGTAATACTGTTGTATTTACTATCTACTGCATCTATCTCCAACGCTCCCCTCCTACCTGAGGACGTATCCTCGGAGCAGTCCATTGTTTTTTTGGAGGGGGGGGGGGTAATACTGTTGTATTTACTATCTACTGCATCTATCTCCAACACTCCCCTCCTACCTGAGGACGTATCCTCGGAGCAGTCCATTGTTTTTTTGGAGGGGGGGGGGGGGTAATACTGTTGTATTTACTATCTACTGCATCTATCTCCAACACTCCCCTCCTACCTGAGGACGTATCCTCGGAGCAGTCCATTGTTTTTTTGGAGGGGGGGGGGGTAATACTGTTGTATTTACTATCTACTGCATCTATCTCCAACACTCCCCTCCTACCTGAGGACGTATCCTCGGAGCAGTCCATTGGTTTTTTGGAGGGGGGGGGGGGTAATACTGTTGTATTTACTATCTACTGCATCTATCTCCAACACTCCCCTCCTACCTGAGGACGTATCCTCGGAGCAGTCCATTGGTTTTTTGGAGGGGGGGGGGTAATACTGTTGTATTTACTATCTACTGCATCTATCTCCAACACTCCCCTCCTACCTGAGGACGTATCCTCGGAGCAGTCCATTGGTTTTTTGGAGGGGGGGGGGGGTAATACTGTTGTATTTACTATCTACTGCATCTATCTCCAACACTCCCCTCCTACCTGAGGACGTATCCTCGGAGCAGTCCATTGTTTTTTTGGAGGGGGGGGGGGGTAATACTGTTGTATTTACTATCTACTGCATCTATCTCCAACACTCCCCTCCTACCTGAGGACGTATCCTCGGAGCAGTCCATTGTTTTTTTGGAGGGGGGGGGGGGGTAATACTGTTGTATTTACTATCTACTGCATCTATCTCCAACGCTCCCCTCCTACCTGAGGACGTATCCTCGGAGCAGTCCATTGGTTTTTTGGAGGGGGGGGGGGGTAATACTGTTGTATTTACTATCTACTGCATCTATCTCCAACGCTCCCCTCCTACCTGAGGACGTATCCTCGGAGCAGTCCATTGTTTTTTTGGAGGGGGGGGGGGTAATACTGTTGTATTTACTATCTACTGCATCTATCTCCAACGCTCCCCTCCTACCTGAGGACGTATCCTCGGAGCAGTCCATTGTTTTTTTGGAGGGGGGGGGGGGTAATACTGTTGTATTTACTATCTACTGCATCTATCTCCAACACTCCCCTCCTACCTGAGGACGTATCCTCGGAGCAGTCCATTGTTTTTTTGGAGGGGGGGGGGGGTAATACTGTTGTATTTACTATCTACTGCATCTATCTCCAACGCTCCCCTCCTACCTGAGGACGTATCCTCGGAGCAGTCCATTGTTTTTTTGGAGGGGGGGGGGGTAATACTGTTGTATTTACTATCTACTGCATCTATCTCCAACACTCCCCTCCTACCTGAGGACGTATCCTCGGAGCAGTCCATTGTTTTTTTGGAGGGGGGGGGGGGTAATACTGTTGTATTTACTATCTACTGCATCTATCTCCAACACTCCCCTCCTACCTGAGGACGTATCCTCGGAGCAGTCCATTGTTTTTTTGGAGTGGGGGGGGGGTAATACTGTTGTATTTACTATCTACTGCATCTATCTCCAACACTCCCCTCCTACCTGAGGACGTATCCTCGGAGCAGTCCATTGTTTTTTTGGAGGGGGGGGGGGGGTAATACTGTTGTATTTACTATCTACTGCATCTATCTCCAACGCTCCCCTCCTACCTGAGGACGTATCCTCGGAGCAGTCCATTGTGCTGCGGTTCTGGGGGAGGCTGCCACTGGACCATGATAGACTGGTTGGTACGACCCGACGCCACCATGTTCTTAGGAGGAGCGCTGGGAGCCTCCTCTCTCAGCATCAACCTGGGAGGACACAGACACAACAGGTTTTAGATGTACCGATTCCATGGCACATATATATTATATATACTATATATAGAGTACCAGTCAAATGTTTGGACACACCTACTCAATCAAGGGTTTTTCTTTATTTTTACTATTTTCTACATTGTAGAATAATAGTGAAGACATTAAAACTATGAAATAACACACATGGAATCATGTAGTAACCAAAAAAGAGTCAAGATAAAAATATATGTTCTATTTTCTTTTCTTCAAAGTAGCAACCCTTTGCCTTGATGACAGCATTGCACACTAAAACCACAAGGCCTCTGAGTTGGGTATTGATAGAAGACTAAAACAACAAGGCCTCTGAGTTGGGTATTGGTGGAGGAATCTAACCACAAGGCCTCTGAGTTGGGTATTGGTAGAAGACTAAAATCACAAGGCCTCTGAATTGGGTATTGGTAGAAGACTCTAACCCCAAGGCCTCTGAGTTGGGTATTGGTAGAAGACTCTAACCACAAGGCCTCTGAGTTGGGTATTGGTAGAAGACTCTAACCACAAGGCCTCTGAGTTGGGTATTGGTAGAAGACTCTAACCCCAAGGCCTCTGAGTTGGGTATTGGTAGAAGACTCTAACCCCAAGGCCTCTGAGTTGGGTATTGGTAGAACTCTAACCACAAGGCCTCTGAGTTGGGTATTGGTAGAAGACTCTAACCACAAGGCCTCTGAGTTGGGTATTGGTAGAAGACTCTAACCACAAGGCCTCTGAGTTGGGTATTGATAGAAGACTAACCACAAGGCCTCTGAGTTGGGTATTGGTAGAAGACTAACCACAAGGCCTCTGAGTTGGGTATTGGTAGAAGACTCTAACCACAAGGCCTCTGAGTTGGGTATTGGTAGAAGACTCTAACCACAAGGCCTCTGAGTTGGGTATTGATAGAAGACTCTAACCACAAGGCCTCTGAGTTGGGTATTGGTAGAAGACTCTAACCACAAGGCCTCTGAGTTGGGTATTGGTAGAAGACTAACCACAAGGCATGCTTAATATAATATATATATAGTTGTGGATCAAACACGTGGAACGGCTGGGGATCAGGTGAGTTAGTTGAGGGCTACAACACATGGAACGGCTGGGGATCAGGTGAGTTAGTTGAGGGCTACAACACATGGAACGGCTGGGGATCAGGTGAGTTAGTTGAGGGCTACAACACATGGAAAGGCTGGGGATCAGATGAGTTAGTGGAGGGCTACAACACATGGAACGGCTGGGGATCAGGTGAGTTAGTTGAGGGCTACAACACATGGAACGGCTGGGGATCAGGTGAGTTAGTTGAGGGCTACAACACATGGAACGGCTGGGGATCAGGTGAGTTAGTTGAGGGCTACAACACATGGAACGGCTGGGGATCAGGTGAGTTAGTGGAGGGCTACAACACATGGAACGGCTGGGGATCAGGTGAGTTAGTTGAGGGCTACAACACATGGAACGGCTGGGGATCAGGTGAGTTAGTTGAGGGCTACAACACATGGAACGGCTGGGGATCAGTTGAGTTAGTTGAGGGCTACAACACATGGAACGGCTGGGGATCAGTTGAGTTAGTGGAGGGCTACAACACATGGAACGGCTGGGGATCAGGTGAGTTAGTTGAGGGCTACAACACATGGAACGGCTGGGGATCAGGTGAGTTAGTTGAGGGCTACAACACATGGAACGGCTGGGGATCAGGTGAGTTAGTGGAGGGCTACAACACATGGAACGGCTGGGGATCAGGTGAGTTAGTTGAGGGCTACAACACATGGAACGGCTGGGGATCAGGTGAGTTAGTTGAGGGCTACAACACATGGAACGGCTGGGGATCAGGTGAGTTAGTTGAGGGCCGAGGTCACCGAGGACAGGTTTGAAAACCACTGGCCTCATTTCTCTCTCAACGTCACTGATTGGCCGGGAAAGTCCTGCTGTCCAAAAAAAACGGCACCCTATTCCCTATATAGTGGACAGTATGTAGGGAATAGGATACGGTTTGGGACAAAGCACTGGTCTCCCAGTTCTGAATCAGTCTCTCATTAGAAGGGAAGGAAGAAAACTCCTCTACTGTACTGCAATACTAAAGATTACCCTCCCTCCCTCCCTCCCTCCCTCCCTCCCTCCCTCCCTCCCTCCCTCCCTCCCTCCCTCCCTCCCTCCCCATCATCCCTACCAGTGTAGTTCAGCAGTAACTTTACCAGACAACTGTTACTATGAATGAGTATGAAACTATCTACTCTATTAAATATAACCAGCATCATATCATCATTCATCCCCCCTCTCTCTCTCTCTCTCTCTCTCTCTGTAGACAGGACTGCAGTGCAGTGTCCTTAATAGATAAATCAGTATTAGTTAGGATGACTGCAGCTCTCCATCTCTTTCTCTATCCACCCCTCTCTCTCTATCCATCCTCTCTCATCCCTCTCTCTCTATCCATCCTCTCTCTCTATCCATCCTCTCTCTATCCATCCTCTCTCTCTATCCATCCTCTCTCTCTATCCATCCTCTCTCCATCCATCCTCTCTCTCTATCCATCCTCTCTCTCTATCCATCCTCTCTCATCCCTCTCTCTCTATCCATCATCTCTCTCTATCCATCCTCTCTCATCCCTCTCTCTCTATCCATCCTCTCTCATCCCTCTCTCTCTATCCATCATCTCTCATCCCTCTCGCTCCATCCATTCTCTCTCTCTATCCATCCTCTCTCATCCCTCTCTCTCTATCCATCCTCTCTCATCCCTCTCTCTCCATCCATCCTCTCTCATCCCTCTCTCTCTATCCATCCTCTCTCATCCCTCTCTCTCCATCCATCCTCTCTCATCCCTCTCTCTCTATCCATCCTCTCTCTTTATCCATCCTCTCTCAGCCCTCTCTCTCCATCCATCCTCTCTCATCCCTCTCTGTCTATCCATCCTATTCTCTTCATCTCTAATCAGTAATTTAGGCTCTTCCGCACCCCCGTTGTTTTTCAAGTAACTTTGGCTGGGCCGTTAACACACAAACACACAGTGTTCAGCCGGTCCATTCCACTGTGTTAAGGGTCTCTCACCCTAACCACAGTGTTCAGCCGGTCCATTCCACTGTGTTAAGGGTCTCTCACCCTAACCACCCAGCCGGTCCATTCCACTGTGATAAGGGTCTCTCACCCTAACCACCCAGCCGGTCCATTCCACTGTGTTAAGGGTCTCTCACCCTAACCACCCAGCCGGTCCATTCCACTGTGTTAAGGGTCTCTCACCCTAACCACCCAGCCGGTCCATTCCACTGTGTTAAGGGTCTCTCACCCTAACCACCCAGCCGGTCCATTCCACTGTGTTAAGGGTCTCTCACCCTAACCACCCAGCCGGTCCATTCCACTGTGTTAAGGGTCTCTCACCCTAACCACCCAGCCGGTCCATTCCACTGTGTTAAGGGTCTCTCACCCTAACCACCCAGCCGGTCCATTCCACTGTGTTAAGGGTCTCTCACCCTAACCACCCAGCCGGTCCATTCCACTGTGTTAAGGGTCTCTCACCCTAACCACAGCCATATGGTTTTAGCTTCAGGACTGTCTGGTCTTTCTCTGTCTCTCTCTGTCTCTCTCTCTCTCTGTCTCTCTCTGTCTCTCTCTCTGTCTCTCTCTGTCTCTCTCTGTCTCTCTGTTGCTCTGTGTCTGTTTTTCTCTCTCTGTCTGTGTCTCTCTGTCTCTTTGTCTCTCTGTCTCTCTCTCTGTCTCTTTGTCTCTCTGTGTCTCTGTCTCTCTCTCTGTCCCTGTCTCTTTGTCTGTCTGTCTCTTTGTCTCTCTGTGTCTCTGTCTCTCTCTCTGTCCCTGTCTCTTTGTCTCTCTGTCTCTCTCTCTGTGTCTCTCTCTCTCTGTCTCTCTCTCTCTCTGTGTGTCTCTGTCTCTCTCTCTGTGTCTCTCTCTGTCTCTCTTTCTCTCCATCTCTCGCAATCCCTCTCCCTAAATCTCTCTCTCCCTCCCTCACCATCCATCCCCTTCTCCATCCCTCTCCCTAAACCTCTCTCTCCCTCCCTCTCCATCCCTCCCCTAAATATATCTCTCACTGTCTCTGTCTTGGGCTCTCTCTTTTCTCTCTCTCTCCCACCAGCCCCCTCTTTAAGCAGCTCAGCGATTCTCCATAAGCTTTTTAGACATTAGCCATAGCGTGGTAATCTGTGTGTGTGTGTGTGTGTGTGTGTGTGTGTGTGTGTGTGTGTGAGAGAGAGAGAGAGAGAGAGGGTGAAAGGTGTTTGTTAGAGGGGATGTGTGAGGCAGGTTGGTGGTGTGTTGCTATGTGATACAGACCAGTAGCTTTACAGCTGAGGCGATACTTCTATTACATTATACACACTCAGCTTTTTTACATTATTTTTCCAGATTTTTCTTTTTTACCCCTAACTCTCAACCTAAACCTAACCTTAACCCTTAAACCTAAACCTAACCTTAACCCTTAAACCTAACCCCTAACTCTCAACCTAACCCTAACCTTAACCCTTAAACCTAACCCTCAACATAAACTTAACTCTCAACCTAAACCTAACCTTAACCCTTAAACCTAAACCTAACCCCTAACCCTCAACCTAAACTTAACCCTCAACCTAACCCCTAACCCTCAACCTAAACCTAACCTTAACCCTAAACCTAACCCCTAACCCTCAACCTAAACCTAACCCCTAACCCTCAACCTAAACTTAACCCTCAACCTAACCCCTAACCTACAACCTAAACCTAACCTTAACCCTTAAACCTAAACCTAACCCCTAACCCTCAACCTAAACGTAACCCTCAACCTAACCCCTAACCCTCAACCTAAACCTAACCTTAACCCTAAACCTAACCCCTAACCCTCAACCTAAACTTAACCCTCAACCTAACCCCTAACCTACAACCTAAACCTAACCTTAACCCTTAAACCTAAACCTAACCCCTAACCCTCAACCTAAACGTAACCCTCAACCTAACCCCTAACCCTCAACCTAAACCTAACCTTAACCCTTAAACCTAAACCTAACTCTCAACCTAAACTTAACTCTCAACCTAAACCTAACCTTAACCCTTAAACCTAAACCTAACACCTAACCCTCAACCTAAACTTAACCCTCAACCTAACCCCTAACCCTCAATCTAAACCTAACCTTAACCCTAAACCTAACCCCTAACCCTCAACCTAAACCTAACCTTAACCCTAAACCTAACCCCTAACCCTCAACCTAAACTTAACCCTCAACCTAAACCTAACCTTAACCCTCAAACCTAACCTTAACCCTCAACCTAACCCTAACCCTCAACCTAAACCTAACCCTCAACCTAAACCTAACCCCTAACCCTCAACCTAAACCTAACCCTCAACATAAACCTAACCCCTAACCCTCAACCTAAACCCAGCCCCTAACCCTAACCCTAAACCTAAACCTAAACCTAACCCTCAACATAAACCTAACCCCTAACCCTCAACCTAAACCTAACCCTCAACCTAACCCCTAACCCTCAACCTAACCCTAACCTTAACCCTAAACCTAACCCCTAACCCTCAACCTAACCCCTAACCCTCAACCTAAACCTAATCCTAACCCTCAACCAAACCCCTAACCCTAACCCTCAACGTAAACCTAACCCCTAACTCTAACCCTCAACCTAAACCTAACCCCTAACCCTCAACCTAAACCTAACCCCTAACCCTCAACCTAAACCTAACCCCTAAACCTAACCCCTAACCCTCAACCTAAACCTAACCCTCAACCTAACCCCTAACCCTCAACCTAACCCCTAACCCTCAACCTAAACCTAACCTTAACCCTAAACCTAACCCCTAACCCTCAACCTAACCCCTAACCCTCAACCTAAACCTAATCCTAACCCTCAACCTAACCCCTAACCCTAACCCTCAACATAAACCTAACCCCTAACTCTAACCCTCAACCTAACCCCCAACCCTCAACCTAAACCTAACCCCTAACCTCAACCTAACCTTAACCCTTAAACCTAAACCTACCCCTAATCCTCAACCTAAACCTAAGCCCTAACCCTCAACCTAACCTTAACCCTTAAACCTAAACCTAACCTTAACCCTTAAATCTAAACCTAACCTTAACCCTTAAACCTAAACCTACCCCTAACCCTCAACCTAAACCTAAGCCCTAAACCTCAACCTAACCTTAACCCTTAAACCTAAACCTAACCTTAACCCTTAAACCTAAACCTACCCCTAAACCTCAACCTAAACCTAAGCCCTAACCCTCAACCTAACCTTTACCCTTAAACCTAAACCTAACCTTAACCCTTAAACCTAACCTTAACCCTTAAACCTAAACCTACCCCTAACCCTCAACCTAAACTTAAGCCCTAACCCTCAAACTAAACCTAAGCCCTAACCCTCAACCTAAATCTAATCCCTAACCCTCAACCTAAACCTAACCCTCAACCTAACCCCTAACCCTCAACCTAAACTTAAGCCCTAACCCTCAAACTAAACCTAATCCCTAACCCTCAACCTAAACCTAACCCTCAACCTAACCCCTAACCCTCAACCTAACCCCTAACCCACAACCTAAACCTAATCCTCAACCTAAACCTAATCCCTAACCCTCAACCTAAACCTAACCCCTAACCCTCAACCCTAAACCTAACCCCTAACCCTCAACCTAACCTTAACCCTTAAACCTAAAATAGCATTTAAACAAATTCAGGACATGGAAAAAATCCATGTCTTTCCAAAAATGTAATTATTTTCCTGTCAGGACATTCTAGTGACTTATCAGGACATTCTAGTGACTTGTCAGGACATTCTAGTGACTTATCAGGACATTCTAGTGACTTATCAGGACATTATAGCGACTTGTCAGGACATTATAGCGACTTGTCAGGACATTCTAGTGACTTATCAGGACATTCTAGTAACTTATCAGGACATTATAGCGACTTGTCAGGGCATTCTAGTGACTTATCAGGACATTCTAGTGACTTATCAGGACATTCTGGTGACTTGTCAGAACATTCTAGTGACTTATCAGGACATTCTAGTGACTTGTCAGGACATTCTAGTGACTTGTCAGGACATTCTAGTGACTTGTCAGGACATTCTAGCGACTTGTCAGGACATTCTGGTGACTTGTCAGGACATTCTGGTGACTTGTCAGGACATTCTAGCGACTTGTCAGGACATTCTAGCGACTTGTCAGGACATTCTGGTGACTTGTCAGGACATTATAGCGACTTGTCAGGACATTCTGGTGACTTGTCAGGACATTATAGCGACTTGTCAGGACATTCTGGTGACTTGTCAGGACATTCTAGTGACTTGTCAGGACATTATAGTGACTATAATGGAGGTGGATGGTGTATAATGGAGGTGGATGGTGTATAATGGTGGTGGATGGTGTATAATGGAGGTGGATGGTGTATAATGGAGGTGGATGGTGTATAATGGAGGTGGATGGTGTATAACGGTGGTGAATGGTGTATAATGGGGGTGGATGGTGTATAATGGTGGTGGATGGTGTATAATGGAGGTGGATGGTGTATAATGGATGGTGTATAATGGAGGTGGATGGTGTATAATGGAGGTGGATGGTGTATAATGGAGGTGGATGGTGTATAATGGAGGTGGATGGTGTATAATGGTGGTGGATGGTGTATAATGGAGGTGGATGGTGTATAATGGATGGTGTATAATGGAGGTGGATGGTGTATAATGGAGGTGGATGGTGTATAATGGAGGTGGATGGTGTATAATGGAGGTGGATGGTGTATAATGGAGGTGGATGGTGTATAATGGAGGTGGATAGTGTATAATGGTGGTGGATGGTGTATAATGGAGGTGGATGGTGTATAATGGTTGGTGTATAATGGTGGTGGATGGTGTATAATGGAGGTGGATGGTGTATAATGGAGGTGGATGGTGTATACTGGAGGTGGATGGTGTATAATGGAGGTGGATGGTGTATAATGGAGGTGGATGGTGTATAATGGAGGTGGATGGTGTATAATGGAGGTGGATGGTGTATAATGGTGGTGGATGGTGTATAATGGAGGTGGATGGTGTATAATGGATGGTGTATAATGGAGGTGGATGGTGTATAATGGAGGTGGATGGTGTATAATGGAGGTGGATGGTGTATAATGGAGGTGGATGGTGTATAATGGAGGTGGATGGTGTATAATGGAGGTGGATAGTGTATAATGGTGGTGGATGGTGTATAATGGAGGTGGATGGTGTATAATGGTTGGTGTATAATGGTGGTGGATGGTGTATAATGGAGGTGGATGGTGTATAATGGATGGTGTATAATGGAGGTGGATGGTGTATAATGGATGGTGTATAATGGAGGTGGATGGTGTATAATGGAGGTGGATGGTGTATAATGGAGAGGGATGGTGTATAATGGAGGTGGATGGTGTATAATGGATGGTGTATAATGGAGGTGGATGGTGTATAATGGATGGTGTATAATGGAGGTGGATGGTGTATAATGGATGGTGTATAATGGAGGTGGATGGTGTATAATGGAGGTGGATGGTGTATAATGGAGGTGGATGGTGTATACTGGAGGTGGATGGTGTATAATGGAGGTGGATGGTGTATAATGGAGGTGGATGGTGTATAATGGAGGTGGATGGTGTATAATGGATGGTGTATAATGGAGGTGGATGGTGTATAATGGATGGTGTATAATGGAGGTGGATGGTGTATAATGGATGGTGTATAATGGAGGTGGATGGTGTATAATGGAGGTGGATGGTGTATAATGGAGGTGGATGGTGTATACTGGAGGTGGATGGTGTATAATGGAGGTGGATGGTGTATAATGGAGGTGGATGGTGTATAATGGAGGTGGATGGTGTGTAATGGATGGACACCTGACCACTAGTCAGGTAGTTCACCCAGAGCTTCTGACTTTACATAAATACCATCTCTGTCCCTCTCTCACAGTCTCAGTCATATTCCTCTATGAAAAAACTGTGTGTGTGTGTGTGTGTGTGTGTGTGTGTGTGTGTGCGTGTGTTTGAGACCTTGGTCTGTGGAGGGTGGCAGCATTGCACCTGGAGCCAGATGCTACCTCGTTACCGATGGCAACCCACACCAGGGAAACGAGCAAAAGAATATCTACAGTTTGTGTGTGTGTGAATAGCATGGGGCGCTCTACTAAAGATTGATGATGATTGCTGGAAACAGAGAGAGAGGGAGAGAGAGGGAGAGAGAGAGAGGGAGAGAGAGAGGGGGAGGGGAGAGGGAGGGGGAGAGGGAGA
Organism: Oncorhynchus clarkii lewisi; assembly: GCF_045791955.1. Classification (NCBI taxonomy): domain Eukaryota; kingdom Metazoa; phylum Chordata; class Actinopteri; order Salmoniformes; family Salmonidae; genus Oncorhynchus; species Oncorhynchus clarkii. The sequence continues at coordinate 3,766,620 of NC_092163.1, forward strand.
AAGAGAGGGAGGGAGAGGGAGACAGAGAAAGAGAGGGAGAGGAAGGGGGAGAGGGAGA
>NC_092163.1:3771677-3784177 GCF_045791955.1 Oncorhynchus clarkii lewisi
TTCTCTCTGGGGAGAGTACATACATACACACACAGCATAATGTCCTGACAAACCCTCCCCTAAACCACTGTGTTCTCTCTGGGGAGAGTACATACATACACACACAGCATAATGTCCTGACAAACCCTCCCCTAAACCGGACGACACACAACCCCATGGGGCTCGTGGTCACGGCCGGCTGTAACACAGCCTGGAATCGAACCCGGGGCTGTAGTGGCGCCTCAGCACAGCAGTGCCTTAGACCGCTGGGCCACTAGGGAGGCCACTATTTTCATAAATATCGTCTGTGATGACTGGTTGACTGAGCATATGAAGAATAAATAGACAGAATGATAGAGAGAGATGGAGGAGAGAGAGAGAGAAGTGAGAGAGATGGGGGAGAGAGAGATGGAGAAGAGAGAGATGGAGGAGAGAGAGAGAAGTGAGAGAGATGGGGGAGAGAGAGATGGAGGAGAGAGAGAGAGAAGTGAGAGAGATGGAGGAGAGAGAGATGGAGGAGAGAGAGAGAGAAGTGAGAGAGATGGAGGAGAGAGAGATGGAGAAGAGAGAGATAGAAGCGAGAGAGATGGGAGAGAGAGAGATGGAGGAGAGAGAGAGAGGAGAGAGAGATAGAGGAGCGAGAGATATGAGGAAGAGAGAGATGAGAGAGAGATGGAGGAGAGAGAGAGAAGTGAGAGAGATGGGGGAGAGAGAGAAGTGAGAGAGATGGAGGAGAGAGAGATGGATAAGAGAGATCTGGGTTGGTGTTTTGGTGGTACAACACACACACACACACACACACACACACACACACACACACACACACACACACACACACACACACACACACACACACACACACACACATACACACACACACACAGACACTTACAGAAGCCTCAGTATCGTACTGATGAATATAAATTGCTCATTTCAGAGTAAATGGATCCCAAACAAAATACCTCTCTTTCTCTCTCCTCCCTTTACCCTCTACTCTCCCCTCTCCTCCCTCCCCCTCTCCTCTCTTTTTCTCTCCTCCCTTTACCCTCTCATCTCCCCCTCCCTTGATCCCTCTCTACACTCCCCTCTCTCCTCTTCTCTCCTCCTCTCCTCTCCTGTCCTTTCCTCTCCTCCTCTCCCCTCCCGTCTCTCCTCCTCTCCTCTCCTCTCCTCTCCTCTCCTCTCCTCTCCTCTCCTCTCCTCTCCTCTCCTCATCTTGTCTGTTCTCTGAAAGTCACTCCATTGTTGTGTAATATGCAGAACGGGGTGATTCTGAGCAGAAGCACTAATATCCTTAACACACTCACAATGTCTATGTGTGTGTGTGTGAGTCACGTTTGTGTGTGTGTGTCACGTGTGTGTGTCACGTGTGTGAGTCACGAGTGTGTGCATGAGTGTGGTGCCACGTGTATGTGTGCGTATGAACCGAGTCCAGCCCTTACCTCGGTCTATAATGTGTGTCTGTGTCTATGTGTGTCTGTGTCTATGTGTGTCTGTGTCTATGTGTGTCTGTGTCTATGTGTGTCTATCTATAATGTGTGTCTGTGTCTATGTGTGTCTGTGTCTATGTATGTCTGTGTCTATGTGTGTCTGTGTCTATGTGTGTCTGTGTCTATGTGTGTCTATCTATAATGTGTGTCTGTGTCTATGTGTGTCTGTGTCTATGTGTGTCTGTGTCTATGTGTGTCTGTGTCTATGTGTGTCTATGTGTGTCTGTCTATAATGTGTGTCTGTGTCTATGTGTGTCTGTATCTATGTGTGTCTATCTATAATGTGTGTCTGTGTCTATGTGTGTCTGTGTCTATGTGTGTCTGTCTATAATGTGTGTCTGTGTCTATGTGTGTCTGTGTCTATGTGTGTCTGTCTATAATGTGTGTCTGTGTCTATGTGTGTATGTCTATAATGTGTGTCTGTGTCTATGTGTGTCTGTGTCTATGTGTGTCTGTGTCTATGTGTGTCTGTGTCTATGTGTGTCTGTCTATAATGTGTGTCTGTGTCTATGTGTGTCTGTGTCTATGTGTGTCTGTGTCTATGTGTGTCTGTGTCTATGTGTGTCTGTGTCTATGTGTGTCTATCTATAATGTGTGTCTGTCTATAATGTGTGTCTGTCTATAATGTGTGTCTGTGTCTATGTGTGTCTATCTATAATGTGTGTCTGTCTATAATGTGTGTCTGTCTATAATGTGTGTCTGTGTCTATGTGTGTCTGTGTCTATGTGTGTCTGTGTCTATGTGTGTCTATCTATAATGTGTGTCTGTCTATAATGTGTGTCTGTGTCTATGTGTGTCTGTGCCTATGTGTGTCTGTGTCTATGTGTGTCTGTGTCTATGTGTGTCTATCTATAATGTGTGTCTGTCTATAATGTGTGTCTGTGTCTATGTGTGTCTGTGTCTATGTGTGTCTGTCTATAATGTGTGTCTGTGTCTATGTGTGTCTGTGTCTATGTGTGTCTATCTATAATGTGTGTCTGTCTATAATGTGTGTCTGTGTCTATGTGTGTCTGTGTCTATGTGTGTCTATGTGTGTCTGTCTATAATGTGTGTCTGTGTCTATGTGTGTCTGTCTATAATGTGTGACTGTGTCTATGTATGTCTGTGTCTATGTGTGTCTGTCTATAATGTGTGTCTGTGTCTATGTGTGTCTGTCTATAATGTGTGTCTATGTCTATGTGTGTCTGTCTATAATGTGTGTCTGTGTCTATGTGTGTGTGTGTGAGTCACGTTTGTGTGTGTGTGTGTCACGTGTGTGTGTCACGTGTGTATGTCACGTGTGTGTGCATGAGTGTGGTGCCACGTGTGTGTGTGCGTATGAACCGAGTCCAGCCCTTACCTCGGTCTATAATGTGTGTCTGTGTCTATGTGTGTCTGTGTCTATGTGTGTCTATGTCTATGTGTGTCTGTCTATAATGTGTGTCTGTGTCTATGTGTGTCTGTGTCTATGTGTGTCTGTCTATAATGTGTGTCTGTGTCTATGTGTGTCTGTGTCTATGTGTGTCTGTGTCTATGTGTGTCTGTGTCTATGTGTGTCTGTCTATAATGTGTGTCTGTGTCTATGTGTGTCTGTCTATAATGTGTGTCTGTCTATAATGTGTGTCTGTGTCTTTGTGTGTCTGTATCTATGTGTGGCTGTGTCTATGTGTGTCTGTGTCCATGTGTGTCTGTGTCTATGTGTGTCTGTGTAAAATGTGTGTTAGTCCCGCCCTTACCTCTGTGTCTCGCCGCTGTATTGGCCGCGGCCCACTTGATTGACAGCACAGAGTCTGAACTGATAGGTCCTGGCAGGGGTGAGCCCGCCCACCGACACCTGTGTCACAGCAGGCCCCACCTCCGACGTGTACACCTTCCATGGAGAGTCTTACGAGACATGAAGGGGTTATAACAGGACAACCTCCACGGTCAACGAACACAATCAACCAATTAATAAAAAGGAAGAGGAACGAAGAAAGGAAGAAACCAGTTAAGACCCTGTAGTCTCCCTCTCTCTAGTGTATAACCTACATCTATACCCTCCTCTCCTTCTCTCTAGTGTATAACCTACATCTATACCCTCCTCTCCTTCTCTCTAGTGTATAACCTACATCTATACCCTTCTCTCTCTAGTGTATAACCTACATCTATACCCTCCTCTCTCTAGTGTATAACCTACATCTATACCCTCCTCTCTCTAGTGTATAACCTACATCTATACCCTCCTCTCTCCCTCTCTCTAGTGTATAACCTACATCTATACCCTCCTCTCCCTCTCTCTAGTGTATAACCTACATCTATACCCTCCTCTCCCTCTCTCTAGTGTATAACCTACATCTATATCCTCCTCTCTCCCTCTCTCTAGTGTATAACCTACATCTATACCCTCCTCTCTCTAGTGTATAACCTACATCTATACCCTCCTCTCTCTAGTGTATAACCTACATCTATATCCTCCTCTCTCCCTCTCTCTAGTGTATAACCTACATCTATACCCTCCTCTCCCTCTCTCTAGTGTATAACCTACATCTATACCCTCCTCTCCCTCTCTCTAGTGTATAACCTACATCTATACCCTCCTCTCCCTCTCTCTAGTGTATAACCTACATCTATACCCTCCTCTCCCTCTCTCTAGTGTATAACCTACATCTATACCCTCCTCTCTCCCTCTCTCTAGTGAATAACCTACATCTATACCCTCCTCTCTCTAGTGTATAACCTACATCTATACCCTCCTCTCCCTCTCTCTAGTGTATAACCTACATCTATACCCTCCTCTCCCTCTCTCTAGTGTATAACCTACATCTATACCCTCCTCTCCCTATCTCTAGTGTATAACCTACATCTATACCCTCCTCTCTCCCTCTCTCTAGTGTATAACCTACATCTATACCCTCCTCTCTCTAGTGTATAACCTACATCTATACCCTCCTCTCTCCCTCTCTCTAGTGTATAACCTACATCTATACCCTCCTCTCCCTCTCTCTAGTGTATAACCTACATCTATACCCTCCTCTCTCTCTCTCTAGTGTATAACCTACATCTATACCCTCCTCTCTCCCTCTCTCTAGTGTATAACCTACATCTATACCCTCCTCTACCTCTCCCTAGTGTATAACCTACATCTATACCCTCCTCTCCCTCTCTCTAGTGTATAACCTACATCTATACCCTCCTCTCTCCCTCTCTCTAGTGTATAACCTACATCTATACCCTCCTCTCTCCCTCTCTCTAGTGTATAACCTACATCTATACCCTCCTCTCCCTCTCTCTAGTGTATAACCTACATCTATACCCTCCTCTCTCCCTCTCTCTAGTGTATAACCTACATCTATACCCTCCTCTACCTCTCTCTAGTGTATAACCTACATCTATACCCTCCTCTCCCTCTCTCTAGTGTATAACCTACATCTATACCCTCCTCTCCCTCTCTCTAGTGTATAACCTACATCTATACCCTTCTCTCTAGTGTATAACCTACATCTATACCCTTCTCTCTAGTGTATAACCTACATCTATATCCTCCTCTCTCTAGTGTATAACCTACATCTATACCCTCCTCTCCCTCTCTATAGTGTATAACCTACATCTATACCCTCCTCTCCCTAGTGTATAACCTACATCTATACCCTCCTCTCCCTCTCTCTAGTGTATAACCTACATCTATACCCTCCTCTCTCTAGTGTATAACCTACATCTATACCCTCCTCTCCCTCTCTCTAGTGTATAACCTACATCTATACCCTCCTCTCTCTAGTGTATAACCTACATCTATACCCTCCTCTCCATCTCTCTAGTGTATAACCTACATCTATACCCTCCTCTCCATAGTGTATAACCTACATCTATACCCTCCTCTCTCTAGTGTATAACCTACATCTATATCCTCCTCTACCTCTCTCTAGTGTATAACCTACATCTATACCCCCCTCTCCCTCTCTCTAGTGTATAACCTACATCTATATCCTCCTCTCTCCCTCTCTCTAGTGTATAACCTACATCTATACCCTCCTCTCTCTAGTGTATAACCTACATCTATACCCTCCTCTCTCTAGTGTATAACCTACATCTATATCCTCCTCTACCTCTCTCTAGTGTAAAACCTACATCTATACCCTCCTTTCTCTAGTGTATAACCTACATCTATATCCTCCTCTCTCCCTCTCTCTAGTGTATAACCTACATCTATACCCTCCTCTCCCTCTCTCTAGTGTATAACCTACATCTATACCCTCCTCTCCCTCTCTCTAGTGTATAACCTACATCTATACCCTCCTCTCCCTCTCTCTAGTGTATAACCTACATCTATACCCTCCTCTCCCTCTCTCTAGTGTATAACCTACATCTATACCCTCCTCTCCCTCTCTCTAGTGTATAACCTACATCTATACCCTCCTCTCTCTAGTGTATAACCTACATCTATACCCTCCTCTCCCTCTCTCTAGTGTATAACCTACATCTATACCCTCCTCTCTCTAGTGTATAACCTACATCTATACCCTCCTCTCTCTAGTGTATAACCTACATCTATATCCTCCTCTACCTCACTCTAGTGTATAACCTACATCTATACCCTCCTTTCTCTAGTGTATAACCTACATCTATATCCTCCTCTCTCCCTCTCTCTAGTGTATAACCTACATCTATACCCTCCTCTCCCTCTCTCTAGTGTATAACCTACATCTATACCCTCCTCTCCCTCTCTCTAGTGTATAACCTACATCTATACCCTCCTCTCCCTCTCTCTAGTGTATAACCTACATCTATACCCTCCTCTCCCTCTCTCTAGTGTATAACCTACATCTATACCCTCCTCTCTCCCTCTCTCTAGTGAATAACCTACATCTATACCCTCCTCTCTCTAGTGTATAACCTACATCTATACCCTCCTCTCCCTCTCTCTAGTGTATAACCTACATCTATACCCTCCTCTCCCTCTCTCTAGTGTATAACCTACATCTATACCCTCCTCTCCCTATCTCTAGTGTATAACCTACATCTATACCCTCCTCTCTCCCTCTCTCTAGTGTATAACCTACATCTATACCCTCCTCTCTCTAGTGTATAACCTACATCTATACCCTCCTCTCTCCCTCTCTCTAGTGTATAACCTACATCTATACCCTCCTCTCCCTCTCTCTAGTGTATAACCTACATCTATACCCTCCTCTCTCTCTCTCTAGTGTATAACCTACATCTATACCCTCCTCTCTCCCTCTCTCTAGTGTATAACCTACATCTATACCCTCCTCTACCTCTCCCTAGTGTATAACCTACATCTATACCCTCCTCTCCCTCTCTCTAGTGTATAACCTACATCTATACCCTCCTCTCTCCCTCTCTCTAGTGTATAACCTACATCTATACCCTCCTCTCTCCCTCTCTCTAGTGTATAACCTACATCTATACCCTCCTCTCCCTCTCTCTAGTGTATAACCTACATCTATACCCTCCTCTCTCCCTCTCTCTAGTGTATAACCTACATCTATACCCTCCTCTACCTCTCTCTAGTGTATAACCTACATCTATACCCTCCTCTCCCTCTCTCTAGTGTATAACCTACATCTATACCCTCCTCTCCCTCTCTCTAGTGTATAACCTACATCTATACCCTTCTCTCTAGTGTATAACCTACATCTATACCCTTCTCTCTAGTGTATAACCTACATCTATATCCTCCTCTCTCTAGTGTATAACCTACATCTATACCCTCCTCTCCCTCTCTATAGTGTATAACCTACATCTATACCCTCCTCTCCCTAGTGTATAACCTACATCTATACCCTCCTCTCCCTCTCTCTAGTGTATAACCTACATCTATACCCTCCTCTCTCTAGTGTATAACCTACATCTATACCCTCCTCTCCCTCTCTCTAGTGTATAACCTACATCTATACCCTCCTCTCTCTAGTGTATAACCTACATCTATACCCTCCTCTCCCTCTCTCTAGTGTATAACCTACATCTATACCCTCCTCTCCATAGTGTATAACCTACATCTATACCCTCCTCTCTCTAGTGTATAACCTACATCTATATCCTCCTCTACCTCTCTCTAGTGTATAACCTACATCTATACCCCCCTCTCCCTCTCTCTAGTGTATAACCTACATCTATATCCTCCTCTCTCCCTCTCTCTAGTGTATAACCTACATCTATACCCTCCTCTCTCTAGTGTATAACCTACATCTATACCCTCCTCTCTCTAGTGTATAACCTACATCTATATCCTCCTCTACCTCTCTCTAGTGTAAAACCTACATCTATACCCTCCTTTCTCTAGTGTATAACCTACATCTATATCCTCCTCTCTCCCTCTCTCTAGTGTATAACCTACATCTATACCCTCCTCTCCCTCTCTCTAGTGTATAACCTACATCTATACCCTCCTCTCCCTCTCTCTAGTGTATAACCTACATCTATACCCTCCTCTCCCTCTCTCTAGTGTATAACCTACATCTATACCCTCCTCTCCCTCTCTCTAGTGTATAACCTACATCTATACCCTCCTCTCCCTCTCTCTAGTGTATAACCTACATCTATACCCTCCTCTCTCTAGTGTATAACCTACATCTATACCCTCCTCTCCCTCTCTCTAGTGTATAACCTACATCTATACCCTCCTCTCTCCCTCTCACTAGTGTATAACCTACATCTATACCCTCCTCTACCTCTCCCTAGTGTATAACCTACATCTATACCCTCCTCTCCCTCTCTCTAGTGTATAACCTACATCTATACCCTCCTCTCTCCCTCTCTCTAGTGTATAACCTACATCTATACCCTCCTCTCTCTAGTGTATAACCTACATCTATACCCTCCTCTCCCTCTCTCTAGTGTATAACCTACATCTATACCCTCCTCTCTCCCTCTCTGTAGTGTATAACCTACATCTATACCCTCCTCTAACTCTCCCTAGTGTATAACCTACATCTATACCCTCCTCTCCCTCTCTCTAGTGTATAACCTACATCTATACCCTCCTCTCTCCCTCTCTCTAGTGTATAACCTACATCTATACCCTCCTCTCTCCCTCTCTCTAGTGTATAACCTACATCTATACCCTCCTCTCTCCCTCTCTCTAGTGTATAACCTACATCTATACCCTCCTCTCCCTCTCTCTAGTGTATAACCTACAACCTATACCCTCCTCTCTCCCTCTCTCTAGTGTATAACCTACATCTATACCCTCCTCTCCCTCTCTCTAGTGTATAACCTACATCTATACCCTTCTCTCTAGTGTATAACCTACATCTATACCCTTCTTTCTAGTGTATAACCTACATCTATACCCTCCTCTCCCTCTCTCTAGTGTATAACCTACATCTATACCCTCCTCTCCCTCTCTCTAGTGTATAACCTACATCTATACCCTCCTCTCCCTCTCTCTAGTGTATAACCTACATCTATACCCTCCTCTCTCCCTCTCTCTAGTGTATAACCTGCATCTATACCCTCCTCTACCTCTCCCTAGTGTATAACCTACATCTATACCCTCCTCTCCCTCTCTCTAGTGTATAACCTACATCTATACCCTCCTCTCTCCCTCTCTCTAGTGTATAACCTACATCTATACCCTCCTCTCTCTAGTGTATAACCTACATCTATACCCTCCTCTCCCTCTCTCTAGTGTATAACCTACATCTATACCCTCCTCTCTCCCTCTCTGTAGTGTATAACCTACATCTATACCCTCCTCTAACTCTCCCTAGTGTATAACCTACATCTATACCCTCCTCTCCCTCTCTCTAGTGTATAACCTACATCTATACCCTCCTCTCTCCCTCTCTCTAGTGTATAACCTACATCTATACCCTCCTCTCTCCCTCTCTCTAGTGTATAACCTACATCTATACCCTCCTCTCTCCCTCTCTCTAGTGTATAACCTACATCTATACCCTCCTCTCCCTCTCTCTAGTGTATAACCTACAACCTATACCCTCCTCTCTCCCTCTCTCTAGTGTATAACCTACATCTATACCCTCCTCTCCCTCTCTCTAGTGTATAACCTACATCTATACCCTTCTCTCTAGTGTATAACCTACATCTATACCCTTCTTTCTAGTGTATAACCTACATCTATACCCTCCTCTCCCTCTCTCTAGTGTATAACCTACATCTATACCCTCCTCTCCCTCTCTCTAGTGTATAACCTACATCTATACCCTCCTCTCCCTCTCTCTAGTGTATAACCTACATCTATACCCTCCTCTCTCCCTCTCTCTAGTGTATAACCTGCATCTATACCCTCCTCTCTCTAGTGTATAACCTACATCTATACCCTCCTCTCCCTCTCTCTAGTGTATAACCTACATCTATACCCTCCTCTCTCCCTCTCTCTAGTGTATAACCTACATCTATACCCTCCTCTACCTCTCTCTAGTGTATAACCTACATCTATACCCTCCTCTCCCTCTCTCTAGTGTATAACCTACATCTATACCCTCCTCTCCCTCTCTCTAGTGTATAACCTACATCTATACCCTTCTCTCTAGTGTATAACCTACATCTATATCCTCCTCTCTCTAGTTTATAACCTACATCTATACCCTCCTCTCCCTCTCTCTAGTGTATAAACAACATCTATACCCTCCTCTCTCTAGTGTATAACCTACATCTATACCCTCCTCTCCCTCTCTCTAGTGTATAACCTACATCTATACCCTCCTCTCTCTAGTGTATAACCTACATCTATACCCTCCTCTCCCTCTCTCTAGTGTATAACCTACATCTATACCCTCCTCTCTCTAGTGTATAACCTACATCTATACCCTCCTCTCCCTCTCTCTAGTGTATAACCTACATCTATACCCTCCTCTCTAGTGTATAACCTACATCTATACCTTCCTCTCTCTAGTGTATAACCTACATCTATACCTTCCTCTCTCTAGTGTATAACCTACATCTATACCCTCCTCTCCCTCTCTCTAGTGTATAACCTACATCTATACCCTCCTCTCCCTCTCTCTAGTGTATAACCTACATCTATACCCTCCTCTCCCTCTCTCTAGTGTATAACCTACATCTATATCCTCCTCTCCCTCTCTCTAGTGTATAACCTACATCTATACCCTCCTCTCTCTAGTGTATAACCTACATCTATACCCTCCTCTCCCTCTCCCTAGTGTATAACCTACATCTATACCCTCCTTTCCCTCTCTCTAGTGTATAACCTACATCTATACCCTCCTCTCTCCCTCTCTCTAGTGTATAACCTACATCTATACCCTCCCCTCTCCCTCTCTCTAGTGTATAACCTACATCTATACCCTCCTCTCCCTCTCTCTAGTGTATAACCTACATCTATACCCTCCTCTCTCTAGTGTATAACCTACATCTATACCCTCCTCTCCCTCTCTCTAGTGTATAACCTACATCTATACCCTCCTCTCTCCCTCTCTAGTGTATAACCTACATCTATACCCTCCTCTCCCTCTCTCTAGTGTATAACCTACATCTATACCCTCCTCTCTCCCTCTCTAGTGTATAACCTACATCTATACCCTCCTCTACCTCTCTCTAGTGTATAACCTACATCTATACCCTCCTCTCTCTAGTGTATAACCTACATCTGTACCCTCCTCTCCCTCTTGCTAGTGTAAAACCTACATCTATACCCTCCTCTCCCTCTCTCTAGTGTATAACCTACATCTATACCCTCCTCTCCCTCTCTCAAGTGTATCACCTACATCTATACCCTCCTCTCCCTCTCTCTAGTGTATAACCTACATCTATATCCTCCTCTCCCTCTCTCTAGTGTACAATCTACATCTATACCCTCCTCTCTCTAGCGTATAACCTACATCTATACCCTCCTCTCTCTAGTGTATAACCTACAGCTATACCCTCCTCTCTCTAGTGTATAACCTACATCTATATCCTCCTCTCCCTCTCTCTAGTGTACAATCTACATCTATACCCTCCTCTCTCTAGCGTATAACCTACATCTATACCCTCCTCTCTCTAGTGTATAACCTACAGCTATACCCTCCTCTCTCTAGTGTATAACCTACATCTATATCCTCCTCTCCCTCTCTCTAGTGTATAACCTACAGCTATACCCTCCTCTCTCTAGTGTATAACCTACATCTATACCCTCCTCTCCCTCTCTCTAGTGTATAACCTACATCTATACCCTCCTCTCTCTAGTGTATAACCTACATCTATACCCTCCTCTCCCTCTCTCTAGTGTATAACCTACATCTATACCCTCCTCTCCCTCTCTCTAGTGTATAACCTACATCTATATCCTCCTCTCCCTCTCTCTAGTGTATAACCTACATCTATATCCTCCTCTCTCTCTCTCTAGTGTATAACCTACATCTATACCCTCCTCTCTCTAGTGTATAACCTACATCTATATCCTCCTCTCCCTCTCTCTAGTGTATAACCTACATCTATATCCTCCTCTCCCTCTCTCTAGTGTATAACCTACATCTATATCCTCCTCTCCCTCTCTTGTGTATAATCTACATCTATACCCTCCTCTCCATAGTGTATAACCTACATCTATACCCTCCTCTCTCTAGTGTATAACCTACATCTATACCCTCCTCTCCCTCTCTCTAGTTTATAACCTACATCTATACCCTCCTCTAGTGTATAACCTACATCTATACCCTCCTCTCCCTCTCTCTAGTGTATAACCTACATATATACCCTCCTCTCTCTAGTGTATAACCTACATCTAGACCCTCCTCTCTCTAGGGTATAACCTACATCTATACCCTCCTCTCTCTAGTGTATAACCTACATCTATATCCTCCTCTCTCTCTCTCTAGTGTATAATCTACATCTATACCCTCCTCTCTCTAGCGTATAACCTACATCTATACCCTCCTCTCTCCCTCTCTCTAGTTTATAACCTACATCTATACCCTCCTCTCTCTAGTGCATAACCTACATCTATACCCTCCTCTCTCTAGTGTATAACCTACATCTATACCCTTCTCTCTAGTGTATAACCTACATCTATACCCTCCTCTACCTCTCTAGTGTATAACCTACATCTATACCCTTCTCTCCCTCTCTCTAGTTTATAACCTACATCTATAC
>NC_092163.1:3789177-3791677 GCF_045791955.1 Oncorhynchus clarkii lewisi
CCATTAGGAGGTCATGTAGTGTACCATTAGGAGGTCAGTTAGTGTACCATTAGGAGGTCAGTTTGTGTACCATTAGATGTGATTGGGTAGGAGGTCAGTTAGTATACCATTAGGAGGTCAGTTAGTGTACCATTAGGAGGTCAGTTAGTGTACCATTAGGAGGTCAGTTAGTGTACCATTAGATGTGATTGGGTAGGAGGTCAGTTAGTATACCATTAGGAGGTCAGTTAGTGTACCATTAGGAGGTCAGTTAGTGTCCCATTAGGAGGTCATGTAGTGTACCATTAGGAGGTCAGTTAGTGTACCATTAGGAGGTCAGTTAGTGTACCATTAGATGTGATTGGGTAGGAGGTCAGTTAGTATACCATTAGGAGGTCAGTTAGTGTACCATTAGGAGGTCAGTTAGTGTACCATTAGATGTGATTGGGTAGGAGGTCAGTTAGTATACCATTAGGAGGTCAGTTAGTGTACCATTAGGAGGTCAGTTAGTGTCCCATTAGGAGGTCATGTAGTGTACCATTAGGAGGTCAGTTAGTGTACCATTAGGAGGTCAGTTTGTGTACCATTAGATGTGATTGGGTAGGAGGTCAGTTAGTATACCATTAGGAGGTCAGTTAGTGTACCATTAGGAGGTCAGTTAGTGTACCATTAGGAGGTCAGTTAGTGTACCATTAGATGTGATTGGGTAGGAGGTCAGTTAGTATACCATTAGGAGGTCAGCGTTGATGTGTGTGTGTGTGTGTGTGTGTGTGTGTGTGTGTGTGTGTATCTTACTCCAGACAGTGAGAGTGGCCGTAGCGTTGATGGATCCGTCTGCGCCAGTGGCAGTACAGGTGTAGTCGCCTGAATCCTCCATCCTGATTGGCTCAACCAGCAGACCACCTGACTCCAGCAGGGTGAACCTGGGAATCTGGACTGTCCCACTGGCCAGGAGCTGGGAACCTTCACACGCACGCACACACACACACACACACACACACACACACACACACACACACACACACACACACACACACACACACACACACACACACACACACACACAGTCCATTAACATTCAGAGACAGAATGTACCCAGGGAGATGTTGTTGTCGGGGGTTAACTGCCTCACTCAGGGACAGAATGTACCCAGGGAGATGTTGTTGTCGGGGGTTAACTGCCTCGCTCAGGGACAGAATGAACCCAGGGAGATGTTGTTGTAGAGGGTTAACTGCCTCGCTCAGGGACAGAATGTACCCAGGGAGATGTTGTTGTTGGGGTTAACTGCCTCGCTCAGGGACAGAATGTACCCAGGGAGATGTTGTTGTAGAGGGTTAACTGCCTCACTCAGGGACAGAATGTACCCAGGGAGATGTTGTTGTCGGGGTTAACTACCTCACTCAGAGACAGAATGCACCCAGGGAGATGTTGTTGTCGGGGTTAACTGCCTCGCTCAGAGACAGAATGTACCCAGGGAGATGTTGTTGTTAGGGTTAACTGCCTCGCTCAGGGACAGAATGTACCCAGGGAGATGTTGTTGTAGAGGGTTAACTGCCTCGCTCAGAGACAGAATGTACCCAGGGAGATGTTGTTGTTGGGGTTAACTCCCTCGCTCAGGGACAGAATGTACCCAGGGAGATGTTGTTGTCGGGGGGTTAACTGCCTCGCTCAGAGACAGAATGTACCCAGGGAGATGTTGTTGTCGGGGGTTAACTGCCTCGCTCAGAGACAGAATGTACCCAGGGAGATGTTGTTGTCGGGGGTTAAATGCCTTGCTCAGAGACAGAATGTACCCAGGCAGATGTTGTTGTCGGTTGTTAACTGCCTCGCTCAGAGACAGAAGGTACCCAGGGAGATGTTGTTGTCGGGGGTTAAATGCCTTGCTCAGAGACAGAATGTACCCAGGGAGATGTTGTTGTCGGGGGTTAACTGCCTTGCTCAGAGACAGAATGTACCCAGGCAGATGTTGTTGTCGGGGGTTAACTGCCTTGCTCAGAGACAGAATGTACCCAGGGAGATGTTGTTGTCGGGGGTAACTACCTCGCTCAGAGACAGAATGTACCCAGGGAGATGTTGTTGTTTAGGGTTAACTGCCTTGCTCAGAGACAGAATGTACCCAGGAGGATGTTGTTGTCGGGGGGTTAACTACCTCGCTCAGGGACAGAATGTACCCAGGGAGATGTTGTTGTCTGGGTTAACTGCCTCACTCAGGGACAGAATGTACCCAGGGAGATGTTGTTGTCGGGGTTAACTGCCTCGCTCAGAGACAGAATGTACCCAGGCAGATGTTGTTGTTTAGGGTTAACTGCCTCGCTCAGAGACAGAATGTACCCAGGCAGATGTTGTTGTTTAGGGTTAACTGCCTCGCTCAGAGACAGAATGTACCCAGGGAGATGTTGTTGTCGGGGGGTTAACTGCCTCGCTCTGAGACAGAGATGTTGTTGTCGGGGGTTAACTGCCTCGCTCAGAGACAGAATGTACCCAGGGAGATGTTGTTGTTTAGGGTTAACTGCCTTGCTCA
>NC_092163.1:3796677-3819177 GCF_045791955.1 Oncorhynchus clarkii lewisi
ACGAGTCAGAGGGGGGGGTCACAGAGGCATGGAAAGGACGAGTCGGAGGGGGGTCACAGAGGCATGGAGAGAACGAGTTGGAGGAGGGGTCACAGAGGCATGGAGAGGACGAGTCGGAGGTGGGGTCACAGAGGCATGGAAAGGATGAGTCGGAGGGGGAGGGTCACATAGGCATGGAGAGGACGAGTCGGAGGTGGGGTCACAGAGGCATGGAGAGGACGAGTCGGAGGTGGGGTCACAGAGGCATGGAGAGGACGAGTCGGAGGGGGGGTCACAAAGGCATGGAGAAGACGAGTCGGAGGGGGGGGGGGGGGTCACAGAGGCATGGAGAGGACGAGTCGGAGGTCACACTGGCTCACCTGGAAGAAGACAAGCAAGATGAGCTGAAGCAGCTGTTTGACTCTTAGGTCAGAGGTCAGGAAGAACCAAAAGTCCTGGAGCATGTCATCCGTTTGAAGCCAGAACCCTGTCCGCCAGCATCCTCACCGTGTGCCTGAGAGGCTGGTGGATGTCGTCGAGCCGTCTTCAAGTGAATGGAGCAGTCCCCTATTGTCACTGTCCCAAAGAAAGATGTCTCTTTGCGTCTGCATGGACTTCCATAAGGTGAATGCCATCTCCCAGTTTGATGCCTACTACCCCATGCCCAGCATTGACGACTTGCTGGGGAGAATAGGGAGAACTCATTACATCACCACATGGGATCTCTGCAAAGTGTACTGGCAGGTTCCCCTGGACGAACAATCCAAGGCAGGTACACCTGGACGAACAATCCAAGGCAGGTACACCTGGACGAACAATCCAAGGCAGGTACACCTGGACGAACAATCCAAGGCAGGTACACCTGGACGAACAATCCAAGGCAGGTAAACCTGGACGAACAATCCAAGGCCTACACTGCCTTCCGGATGCTGATGCGTTTGTTCTAGTTCAAGGTTATGTTGTACGGCCTTCATGGGGCCCCTGCGACTTTCCAGAGGCTGATGGACAAGGTCCTCCAGGACTGTGACGATTACTGTGCTGCTTACTTGGACGACGTGGTGATCTACAGCCACTCCTGGGAGGAGCACATACAGCATCTTAGCAGAGTCCTGGGGAAGATCCATGATGCAGGCTTCACGCTTAACCTCCTGAAGTGTGAGTGGGCGAAACAGGAGGCAAAGTACCTGGGTTACCAGCTGGGTAAAGGTGAAGTTCGGCCTCAGGTGGACAAAGGGGAGTCCATCAGGAACAGCCCTCGACCCAGAACCAAGACACAGGTGAAGTCCTTCCTTGGTCTGACAGGTTGGTACCGGAGATTCATTCCGGGTTACTAGCTACACACACACTCACACACAAACACACACAAACACACACACACACACAAACACACACACACACACACACACACACACACACACACACACACACACACACACACACACACACACACACACACACACACACACACACACACACACACACACACACACACACACACTGTGATTCCTTACCCTTGGCCTGACAGTGTAAGTCCACGTTCCTGTCCACCGCTGCTACACTCTTCAGTCTGGGTTCAGCAGTGAAGTACGGAGGCTCTGAAACACACACACAGTTAGTTAGAGCAATACTTCAATGGCATTACCAGTCAGAGAGAGAGAGAGAGAGAGACAGAGAGAGAGAGAGAGACAGGGGGAGAGAGAGAGAGAGAGCGAGAGAGAGAGAGAGAGAGAGAGAGAGAGAGGGAGAGAGAGAGAGAGACGGAGAGAGAGAGAGAGAGAGAGAGAGAGAGAGAGAGAGAGAGAGAGAGAGAGAGAGAGAGAGCGAGAGAGCGAGAACGAGAGAGAGAGAGAGAGAGAGAGAGAGAGAGAGAGAGAGAGAGAGAGAGAGAGAGAGAGAGAGAGAGAGAGAGAGAGAGAGAGAGGAGAGAGAAGAGATAATAGAGAGAATAGAGAGAGAAGATAGATGATAGAGAAGAGAGATGATAGACAGAAGAGAGAGAAAAGAGAGAGAAGAGAGATGATAAAGAGATGATAGAGAGAAGAGAGATGATAAAGAGATGATAGAGAGAAGAGAGATGATAAAGAGACTATAGAGAGAAGAGAGATGATAGAGAGAAGAGAGATGATAAAGAGACTATAGAGAGAAGAGAGATGATAGAGAGAAGAGAGAGAATAGAGAGATGGAGAATAAATATGCATTAGCGTACTTCTGAGAGCGCGCTATCCAACCTCTCCCTCAGCAATCATGAAGCATCAAAAGCTATTGAGTAACACATCAAAAAAAAGTTGATCTTCATCAATCATCTTGTGTGTGTTTACCATACACACACACACACACACACACACACACACACACACACACACACACACACACACACACACACACACACACACACACACACACACACACACACACACACACACACAGAGGAGGCGTGGGCTGTGTCTGGTTGAGGTGCTTTATATGTGGAGGTGTGTAAGTGTGTGTGTGTGTGTGTGTGTGTGTGTGTGTGTGTGTGTGTGTGTGTGTGTGTGTGTGTGTGTGTTTATTGATTATTGACTCTGGAAACCAACTCATTTCATCTGCGACTGAAAACATGTGTTATAACAGAACCATGGTGAATGTGTTATAACAGAACCATGGAGAATGTGTTATAACAGAACCATGGTGAATGTGTTATAACAGAACCATGGATAATGTGTTATAACAGAACCATGGAGAATGTGTTATAACAGAACCATGGAGAATGTGTTATAACAGAACCATGGATAATGTGTTATAACAGAACCATGGAGAATGTGTTTTAACAGAACCATGGAGAATGTGTTATAACAGAACCATGGAGAATGTGTTATAACAGAACCATGGAGAATGTGTTATAACAGAACCATGGAGAATGTGTTATAACAGAACCATGGAGAATGTGTTATAACAGAACCATGGAGAATGTGTTATAACAGAACCATGGAGAATGTGTTATAACAGAAC
This sequence comes from Oncorhynchus clarkii lewisi, assembly GCF_045791955.1. Classification (NCBI taxonomy): domain Eukaryota; kingdom Metazoa; phylum Chordata; class Actinopteri; order Salmoniformes; family Salmonidae; genus Oncorhynchus; species Oncorhynchus clarkii. The sequence goes on from NC_092163.1 coordinate 3,799,645, forward strand.
CATGGAGAATGTGTTATAACAGAACCATGGAGAATGTGTTATAACAGAACCATGGAGAATGTGTTATAACAGAACCATGGAGAATGTGTTATAACAGAACCATGGAGAATGTGTTATAACAGAACCATGGAGAATGTGTTATAACAGAACCATGGAGAATGTGTTATAACAGAACCATGGTGAATGTGTTATAACAGAACCATGGAGAATGTGTTATAACAGAACCACGGAGAATGTGTTATAACAGAACCATGGAGAATGTGTTTTAACAGAACCATGGAGAATGTGTTATAACAGAACCATGGAGAATGTGTTATAACAGAACCATGGAGAATGTGTTATAACAGAACCATGGAGAATGTGTTATAACAGAACCATGGAAAATGTGTTATAACAGAACCATGGAGAATGTGTTATAACAGAACCATGGAGAATGCGTTATAACAGAACCACGGAGAATGTGTTATAACAGAACCATGGAGAATGTGTTATAACAGAACCATGGTGAAAGTGTTATAACCGAACCATGGAGAATGTGTTATAACAGAACCATGGAGAATGTGTTATAACAGAACCATGGTGAATGTGTTATAACAGAACCATGGAGAATGTGTTATAACAGAACCATGGTGAATGTGTTATAACAGAACCATGGTGAATGTGTTATAACAGAACCATGGAGAATGTGTTATAACAGAACCATGGTGAATGTGTTATAACCATGGTGAATGTGTTATAACAGAACCATGGAGAATGTGTTATAACAGAACCATGGAGAATGTGTTATAACAGAACCATGGAGAATGTGTTATAACAGAACCATGGCGAATGTGTTATAACAGAACCATGGTGAATGTGTTATAACAGAACCATGGAGAATGTGTTATAACAGAACCATGGAGAATGTGTTATAACAGAACCATGGTGAATGTGTTATAACAGAACCATGGTGAATGTGTTATAACAGAACCATGGTGAATGTGTTATAACAGAACCATGGAGAATGTGTTATAACAGAACCATGGTGAATGTGTTATAACAGAACCATGGTGAATGTGTTATAACAGAACCATGGTGAATGTGTTATAACAGAACCATGGTGAATGTGTTATAACAGAAAGGAACCATGGCGAATGTGTTATAACCATGGTGAATGTGTTATAACAGAACCATGGTGAATGTGTGTGTGTTAGTGTTTATGTGTATGTAATAGTACGGACCAGTACTTCAAAGGGGCCAAGCATCCTGCCATCCAGGACCTCTATACCAGGCGGTGTCAGAGGAAGGCTAGAAACATCTCCAAAGACTCCAGCCACCCTGGTCATAGACTGTGAGGTGTGTGTTTCACCCAGTATAGTGAAGTGTGTTTTGTTCCCAGTACAGTGAGGTGTGTTTTGTACCCAGTACAGTGAGGTGTGTTTTGTACCCAGTACAGTGAGGTGTGTGTTTCACCCAGTACAGTGAGGTGTGTTTCACCCAGTACAGTGAGATGTGTTTTGTTCCCAGTATAGTGAGGTGTGTTTTGTTCCCAGTACAGTGAGGTGTGTTGTACCCAGTACAGTGAGATGTGTTTTGTACCCAGTACAGTGATGTGTGTTTTGTTCCCAGTACAGTGAGCTGTGTTGTACCCAGTACAGTGAGGTGTGTTTTGTACCCAGTACAGTGAGATGTGTTGCACCCAGTCCAGTGAGATGTGTGTTGTACCCAGTACAGTGAGGTGTGTTTTGTACCCAGTACAGTGAGATGTGTTGCACCCAGTCCAGTGAGATGTGTGTTGTACCCAGTACAGTGAGGTGTGTTTTGTACCCAGTACAGTGAGGTGTGTTGCACCCAGTTCAGTGAGGTGTGTTTTGTTCCCAGTACAGTGAGGTGTGTTTTGTACCCAGTACAGTGAGGTGTGTTTTGTTCCCAGTACAGTGAGCTGTGTTGTACCCAGTACAGTGAGGTGTGTGTTGTACCCAGTACAGTGAGATGTGTTTTGTTCCCAGTATAGTGAGGTGTGTTTTGTTCCCAGTACAGTGAGGTGTGTCGTACCCAGTACAGTGAGGTGTGTGTTTCACCCAGTACAGTGAGGTGTGTGTTTCACCCAGTACAGTGAGGTGTGTTTTGTACCCAGTACAGTGAGGTGCGTTTTGTTCCCAGTACAGTGAGGTGTGTTTTGTTCCCAGTACAGTGAGGTGTGTTTTGTTCCCAGTACAGTGAGCTGTGTTTTGTTCCCAGTACAGTGAGCTGTGTCGTACCCAGTACAGTGAGGTGTGTGTTGTACCCAGTACAGTGAGGTGTGTTTTGTTCCCAGTACAGTGAGGTGTGTTTTGTACCCAGTACAGTGAGGTGTGTTTTGTACCCAGTACAGTGAGGTGTGTTTTGTTCCCAGTACAGTGAGGTGTGTTTTGTTCCCAGTACAGTGAGGTGTGTTTTGTTCCCAGTACAGTGAGGTGTGTTTTGTTCCCAGTACAGTGAGCTGTGTTTTGTTCCCAGTACAGTGAGCTGTGTCGTACCCAGTACAGTGAGATGGGCCCGGGCCTCGGTGGGTCTGGTGGTGGAGTTGAGAAGCGACGCCTCACACACGTACACGCCCCCGTCTGAGAGGGAGGGGCTAGAGAGGGTCAGGCGACGCCCGAACACGCCCACTCCACTGGCCAGCCGACGCCCATTACGTTTCCACGACAACACCAGCCTCTCCACCGGCCTGGGGAGAAAACAACAAAATTAACCAAATTAAATCTATCAATAACTCATCTAGCCAATCAATCAACCAATTAAACAATCAATCAATCAAATTATCAATCTATTTAACAATCTTTCAATCAAATGATCAATCTATTCATCAATCAAGCAGTCAGTCAGTAAATGAATGAATGACAGTGGAACAACTTCCAGTCTTCATAGAGGTCCATGCGGTCACACAACTACTGTACTGTCTACTAGAAGGGGGTATTGGCACCAGGAGACAAAACAACATCAAGACAACGTTTCTGATGTTTACACCATCTAAAACACGTTATTACTGTGGAGGGGGGGGGGGTGTCTGTGGGTGTGAGAGTGTTAGACAGAGGTGCTGAGGCAGGGTGGAAGACATACTGACTGCTCTAATCAACACTGTCTAAACTGGTCTTGGAGGAGGGATAGAGAGAGCGGGGAGGGGATGGAGGATTGGAGGGAGGGAGAGAGAGAGAGAGAGAGGGGAGGGGAAGGAGGAAAGGAGGGAGAGAGAGAGGGGAGGGGAAGGAGGATAGGAGGGGAGGGAGAGAGAGAGCGGGGAGGGGATGGAGAATATGAGGGGAGGAGGGGAGGGAGAGAGAGAGAGAGAGAGCAGGAGAGAGATTAGGAGTGCTAAAGAGAGAGTTGAGGGCAACTCTTCCTGTCCTTTGAGGTTTAAAGCCTCACTGAGTGAGGCCAGATCTGTTGTGTGTGTGTGTGTGTGTGTGTGTGTGTGTGTGTGTGTGTGTGTGTGTGTGAGACTGTGTGTGTGTGTGTGTGTGTGTGTGTGTGTGTGTGTGTGTGTTACCTGGCGTTAGCAATACACTCAAGTGTAGCTTCCCTCCCTGCCACGACAGACATATTCTTCGGACCAATCACAATCACCGGAGCCACGGGCTCAACCAGAGCATCAGGGTCTGAGAGAGAGACAAATAGGGAGGAGAGGGAGAGAAAGGGGGGAGAGGGAGAGAGAAAGGGGGGAGGCGGGGAGAGAACAAGGGGGGAGAGGGAGGGAGAGAGAGGAGGGAGAGAGAGAGAGAGAGAATGAAGGAGGGGAGAGAGAGAGAAAGAGAAATTGGGGAGAGAGAGAACGAGAGGGGGTGAGAGAGGGGAGATAATTTCATTTTCTTCAACACGAGAGTTACAAACTCAACACAAATCTAAAAAAAATATTTCAATGAAGAGAGAGAAAGTGTGTGTGTGTGTGTGTTTGTGTGCGTGTGCGCACGTGCGTGTGTGTGTATGTGTGTGGGTGTGTGTGTGTGATTGATAGTTGACTTAGACAGTAGAGGAAAATAGTGATTGATTCATCACAGACAGATGAATATTGCCTAACAACTCCACCTCTGTCTGTCCCTCTCATCATTTTGTTCATCCATAAGGTATGTTTCTGTTCTTCCTCGCATTCTTCTTTCAGGACCAGGACCATGTCTGGTAACTGGTAGAGGACCATGTCTGGTAACTGGTAGAGGACCATGTCTGGTAACTGGTAGAGGACCATGTCTGGTAACTGGTAGAGGACCATGTCTGGTAACTGGTAGAGGACCATGTCTGGTAACTGGTAGAGGACCGTGTCTGGTAACTGGTAGAGGACCATGTCTGGTAACTGGTAGAGGACCGTGTCTGGTAACTGGTAAAGGACCGTGTCTGGTAACTGGTAGAGGACCGTGTCTGGTAACTGGTAGAGGACCATGTCTGGTAACTGGTAGAGGACCATGTCTGGTAACTGGTAGAGGACCATGTCTGGTAACTGGTAGAGGACCATGTCTGACCAGGACCATGTCTGGTAACTGGTAGAGGACCATGTCTGGTAACCGGTAGAGGACCGTGTCTGGTAACGGGTAGAGGACCATGTCTGGTAACTAGTAGAGGACTATGTCTGGTAACTGGTAGAGGACCGTGTCTGGTAACTGGTAACTGGTAGAGGACCATGTCTGGTAACTGGTAACTGGTAGAGGACCATGTCTGGTAACTGGTAACTGGTAGAGGACCATGTCTGGTAACTGGTAGAGGACCGTGTCTGGTAACTGGTAGAGGACCATGTCCGACCAGGACCGTGTCTGGTAACTGGTAGAGGACCATGTCTGGTAACTGGTAACTGGTAGAGGACCGTGTCTGGTAACTGGTAGAGGACCATGTCTGGTAACTGGTAGAGGACCGTGTCTGGTAACTGGTAGAGGACCGTGCCTGGTAACTGGTAGAGGACCATGTCTGGTAACTGGTAGAGGACCATGTCTGGTAACTGGTAGAGGACCATGTCTGGTAACTGGTAACTGGTAGAGGACCATGTCTGGTAACTGGTAGAGGACCATGTCTGGTAACTGGTAGAGGACCATGTCTGGTAACTGGTAACTGGTAGAGGACCATGTCTGGTAACTGGTAGAGGACCGTGTCTGGTAACTGGTAGAGGACCGTGTCTGGTAACTGGTAGAGGACCGTGTCTGGTAACTGGTAACTGGTAGAGGACCATGTCTGGTAACTGGTAGAGGACCATGTCTGGTAACTGGTAGAGGACCATGTCTGGTAACTGGTAGAGGACCATGTCTGGTAACTGGTAGAGGACCATGTCTGGTAACTGGTAGAGGACCATGTCTGGTAACTGGTAGAGGACCATGTCTGACCAGGACCATGTCTGGTAACTGGTAGAGGACCATGTCTGGTAACCGGTAGAGGACCGTGTCTGGTAACGGGTAGAGGACCATGTCTGGTAACTAGTAGAGGACTATGTCTGGTAACTGGTAGAGGACCGTGTCTGGTAACTGGTAACTGGTAGAGGACCATGTCTGGTAACTGGTAACTGGTAGAGGACCATGTCTGGTAACTGGTAACTGGTAGAGGACCATGTCTGGTAACTGGTAGAGGACCGTGTCTGGTAACTGGTAGAGGACCATGTCCGACCAGGACCGTGTCTGGTAACTGGTAGAGGACCATGTCTGGTAACTGGTAACTGGTAGAGGACCGTGTCTGGTAACTGGTAGAGGACCATGTCTGGTAACTGGTAGAGGACCGTGTCTGGTAACTGGTAGAGGACCGTGCCTGGTAACTGGTAGAGGACCATGTCTGGTAACTGGTAGAGGACCATGTCTGGTAACTGGTAGAGGACCATGTCTGGTAACTGGTAACTGGTAGAGGACCATGTCTGGTAACTGGTAGAGGACCATGTCTGGTAACTGGTAGAGGACCATGTCTGGTAACTGGTAGAGGACCATGTCTGGTAACTGGTAGAGGACCATGTCTGGTAACTGGTAACTGGTAGAGGACCATGTCTGGTAACTGGTAGAGGACCGTGTCTGGTAACTGGTAGAGGACCGTGTCTGGTAACTGGTAGAGGACCGTGTCTGGTAACTGGTAACTGGTAGAGGACCATGTCTGGTAACTGGTAGAGGACCATGTCTGGTAACTGGTAGAGGACCATGTCTGGTAACTGGTAGAGGACCATGTCTGGTAACTGGTAGAGGACCATGTCTGGTAACTGGTAGAGGACCGTGTCTGGTAACTGGTAGAGGACCATGTCTGGTAACTGGTAGAGGACCATGTCTGGTAACTGGTAGAGGACCATGTCTGGTAACTGGTAGAGGACCGTGTCTGGTAACTGGTAGAGGACCATGTCTGGTAACTGGTAGAGGACCGTGTCTGGTAACTGGTAAAGGACCGTGTCTGGTAACTGGTAGAGGACCGTGTCTGGTAACTGGTAGAGGACCATGTCGGGTAACTGGTAGAGGACCATGTCTGGTAACTGGTAGAGGACCATGTCTGGTAACTGGTAGAGGACCATGTCTGACCAGGACCATGTCTGGTAACTGGTAGAGGACCATGTCTGGTAACAAGTAGAGGACTATGTCTGGTAACTGGTAGAGGACCGTGTCTGGTAACTGGTAACTGGTAGAGGACCATGTCTGGTAACTGGTAACTGGTAGAGGACCATGTCTGGTAACTGGTAACTGGTAGAGGACCATGTCTGGTAACTGGTAGAGGACCGTGTCTGGTAACTGGTAGAGGACCATGTCTGACCAGGACCGTGTCTGGTAACTGGTAGAGGACCATGTCTGGTAACTGGTAACTGGTAGAGGACCGTGTCTGGTAACTGGTAGAGGACCATGTCTGGTAACTGGTAGAGGACCGTGTCTGGTAACTGGTAGAGGACCGTGTCTGGTAACTGGTAGAGGTCCATGTCTGGTAACTGGTAGAGGACCATGTCTGGTAACTGGTAGAGGACCATGTCTGGTAACTGGTAACTGGTAGAGGACCATGTCTGGTAACTGGTAGAGGACCATGTCTGGTAACTGGTAGAGGACCGTGTCTGGTAACTGGTAACTGGTAGAGGACCATGTCTGGTAACTGGTAGAGGACCATGTCTGGTAACTGGTAGAGGACCATGTCTGGTAACTGGTAACTGGTAGAGGACCATGTCTGGTAACTGGTAGAGGACCATGTCTGGTAACTGGTAGAGGACCATGTCTGGTAACTGGTAGAGGACCATGTCTGGTAACTGGTAGAGGACCGTGTCTGGTAACTGGTAGAGGACCATGTCTGACCAGGACCATGTCTGGTAACTGGTAGAGGACCATGTCTGGTAACTGGTAGAGGACCATGTCTGGTAACTGGTAGAGGACCATGTCTGGTAACTGGTAGAGGACCGTGTCTGGTAACTGGTAGTGACCATGTCTGGTAACTGGTAGAGGACCATGTCTGGTAACTGGTAGAGGACCATGTCTGGTAACTGGTAGAAGACCATGTCTGGTAACTGGTAGAGGACCATGTCTGGTAACTGGTAGAAGACCATGTCTGGTAACTGGTAGAGGACCATGTCTGACCAGGACCATGTCTGGTAACTGGTAGAGGACCATGTCTGGTAACTGGTAGAGGACCATGTCTGGTAACTGGTAGAGGACCATGTCTGGTAACTGGTAACTGGTAGAGGTAGAGGTGAGCAGGCTACAGCAGTAAAGAGGATTGTACAATACACACACACCCTCCACATGTACACAATACACACACACCCACCACATGTACACAATACACACACACCCACCACATGTACACAACACACACACACCCTCCACATGTACACAACACACACACACCCTCCACATGTACACAATACACACACACCCTCCACATGTACACAACACACACACACCCTCCACATGTACACAACACACACACACCCTCCACATGTACACAATACACACACACCCTCCACATGTACACAATACACACACACCCACCACATGTACACAACACACACACACCCTCCACATGTACACAACACACACACACCCTCCACATGTACACAATACACACACACCCTCCACATGTACACAATACACACACACCCTCCAATTTAAACAATCAACTTTGGAGAGGTTGGTTGCTTTTGAGTGTGTGTGTATCCTGCCGTGTGTGTGAGCGTGTTTGTGTATCCTGCCGTGTGTGTTTGTGTGTGTATTGCTGCGGGAGCATAAGAACTCCCTGTGGAGATTATACAATGAAACTCCTCAAAATCAAATCATTCTATTGGATTAAATACCAGGAAAATAGAACACACTGTGGGAGGGAGCGAGGGAGAGGGTAGGGAGAGAGCGAGAGGGGAGGGAGTGAGAGGGGAGGGAGCGAGGGAGAGGGTAGGGAGAGAGGGGAGGGAGAGAGAGGGGAGGGAGAGAGGGAGAAGGGAGGGGGAGAGAGAGAGGGGAGGGAGGGAGAGAGGGAGAAGGGAGGGGGAGAGAGGGGAGGGAGATAGGGAGAGGGGAGGGGAGGGGAGAGAGAGAGGGGAGGGAGCGAGAGATGGGTGAGAGAGAGATGGGTGGAGGGAGAGATGGGGGGAGTGGTAAGGAGGGAGGGAGGGTTGATGCATAAAAGAATGAGGCCTGAGTACTGAAGGCTTTCATTAGTTCCCTGAGCTAATGTCTATAAGGCTATAAATCAACAGGCTAACACAGTCCAGTATCAGACAAGAAACACAGTCCAGTATCAGATAGGAAACACAGTCCAGTATCAGACAGGAAACACAGTCCAGTATCAGACAGGAAACACAGTCCAGTATCAGACAGGAAACACAGTCCAGTATCAGACAGGAAACACAGTCCAGTATCAGACCGGAGAGGTTCAAACCCACTACTGGACATTATGGTCTGCCCCAAAAACAGGGGAACACAGAGTCATCCTAAATTACAACTAGGGGGAGATTAAATAAACAGGATTGGTACGTTTTGAGAGAGTGAGAGAGGGGGAGATAGAGAGAGAGAGAGGGGGAGATAGAGAGAGAGAGAGAGAGAGAGAGAGAGAGAGAGAGGGGGGAGAGATGAGTGGGAGATAGAGATAGAGAGAGAGAGAGAGAGAGAGAGAGAGAGAGAGAGAGAGAGAGAGAGAGAGAGAGAGGGAGAGGGAGCGGGAGAGAGGGAGAGAGGGAGGATTGACAGAGCTGGCAGGTAGTTCTATCTCAGATTAGACGGTAATCTCTCTCCGAAAGGATTTTCTCAGATTACAACTTGTTGTTTCTCCTATTAAATGGACCCTGGACAGGACATCAGGGTGTGTAATCCCTCCAGCTCAACATATATGTGTGTGTGTGTGTGTGTGTTAATCCATTCAGACACATCCCTGTAGGGTCCTAGAGAGTAGGGAGACATGGCTCAGGGTGAGTGATGTTAGCAGAATGTGTATTAATAGAGTTGTCATATACACATCATCCGTTTGACACATAACACACAGGCCAGAGAGACACAGGCCAGAGAGACACAGGCCAGAGAGACACAGGCCAGAGAGACACAGGCCAGAGAGACACAGGCCAGAGAGACACAGACAATACCTGACCCACATTTAAAGGAAAGAGCTTTGACTATGTTACAGACTCAGTGAGCAATAGCCTTGCCATTGAGAAAGGCCGCCGTAGGCAGACATGGCTCTCAAGAGAAGACAGGCTATGTGCTCACTGCCCACAAAATGAGGTGGAAACTGAGCTGCACTTCCTAACCTCCTGTCCAATGTATGACCAAAGGGCAACCAGTGAAGAACAAACACCATTGTAAATACAACCCATATTTATGTTGATTTATTTTCCCTTGTGTACTTTAACCATTTGTACATTGTTAAAACACTGTATATATATATATATATATATGACATTTGTAATGTCTTTATTGTTTTGAAACTTCTGTATGTATTCAGACCCCTTGACTTTTTCCATATTTTGTTACTTTACAGCCTTATTCTAAAATGTATTGAATCATTTATTTTTCTCGTCAATCTACACACAATACCCCATAATGACATCACAATACCCCATAATGACATCACAATACCCCATAATGACATCACAATACCTCATAATGACATCACAATACCTCATAATGACATCACAATACCCCATAATGACATCACAATACCCCATAATGACAAAGTGAAAACAGGTTTTTTATACATTTTTGAAAATGTAATAAAAATAAAAACACATAAATACCTCATTTACAAAAGTATTCAGACCCTTTGCTATGACACTCAAAATTGAGCTCAGGTGCATCCTGTTTCCGTTGATCATCCTTGAGATGTTTCTACAACTTGATTGGAGTCCACCTGTGGCAGATCTAATTGATTGGACATGACTTGGAAAGGCACACACCTGTCTATATAAGGTCCCACAGCTGACAGTGCATTTCAAAGCAAAAACCAAGCCATGGGGTGGAAGGAGTTGTCCGTAGAGCTCCGAGACAGGATTGTGTCGAGGCACAGATCTGGGGAAGGGTACCAAAAACAAAGCCATGGGGTGGAAGGAATTGTCCGTAGAGCTCCGAGACAGGATTGTGTCGAGGCACAGATCTGGGGAAGGGTACCAAAAACAAAGCCATGGGGTGGAAGGAGTTGTCCGTAGAGCTCCGAGACAGGATTGTGTCGAGGCACAGATCTGGGGAAGGGTACCAAAAACAAAGCCATGGGGTTGAAGGAGTTGTCCATAGAGCTCCGAGACAGGATTGTGTCGAGGCACAGATCTGGGGAAGGGTACCAAAAACAAAGCCATGGGGTTGAAGGAGTTGTCCATAGAGCTCCGAGACAGGATTGTGTCGAGGCACAGATCTGGGGAAGGGTACCAAAAACCAAGCCATGGGGTGGAAGGAGTTGTCCGTAGAGCTCCGAGACAGGATTGTGTCGAGGCACAGATCTGGGGAAGGGTACCAAAAACAAAGCCATGGGGTGGAAGGAGTTGTCCGTAGAGCTCCGAGACAGGATTGTGTCGAGGCACAGATCTGGGGAAGGGTACCAAAAACAAAGCCATGGGGTGGAAGGAGTTGTCCGTAGAGCTCCGAGACAGGATTGTGTCGAGGCACAGATCTGGGGAAGGGTACCAAAAACAAAGCCATGGGGTGGAAGGAGTTGTCCGTAGAGCTCCGAGACAGGATTGTGTCGAGGCACAGATCTGGGGAAGGGTACCAAAAACAAAGCCATGGGGTGGAAGGAGTTGTCCGTAGAGCTCCGAGACAGGATTGTGTCGAGGCACAGATCTGGGGAAGGGTACCAAAAACAAAGCCATGGGGTGGAAGGAGTTGTCCGTAGAGCTCCGAGACAGGATTGTGTCGAGGCACAGATCTGGGGAAGGGTACCAAAAACAAAGCCATGGGGTGGAAGGAGTTGTCCGTAGAGCTCCGAGACAGGATTGTGTCGAGGCACAGATCTGGGGAAGGGTACCAAAAACAAAGCCATGGGGTGGAAGGAGTTGTCCGTAGAGCTCCGAGACAGGATTGTGTCGAGGCACAGATCTGGGGAAGGATACCAAAAACAAAGCCATGGGGTGGAAGGAGTTGTCCGTAGAGCTCCGAGACAGGATTGTGTCGAGGCACAGATCTGGGGAAGGATACCAAAAACAAAGCCATGGGGTGGAAGGAGTTGTCTGTAGAGCTCCGAGACAGGATTGTGTCGAGGCACAGATCTGGGGAAGGGTACCAAAACATTTCTGTAGCATTGAATGTCCCCAAGAACACAGTGGCCTCCATCATTCTCAAATGGAAGAAGTTTGGAACCACCAAGAATCTTCCTAGAGCCACCTGGCCAAACTGAGCAACCCTATGGTCACGCTGACAGAGCTCCAGAGTTCCTCTGTGGAGATGGGAGAACCTTCCAGAAGGACAGCCATCTCTGCACTACTCCACCAAACAGGCCATTATGGTAGACAGACGGAAGACACTCCTCAGGAAAGGGCACATGACAGCCCACATGACAGCCCACATGACAGCCCACATGACAGCCCACATGACAGCCCACACTCTCAGACCATGAGAAACAAGATTTTCTGGTCAGATGAAACCAAGATTGAACACTTTGGCCTGAATGCCAAGGGTCACGTCTTGGAGGAAACCTGACACCATCCCTACGGTCAAGCATGGTGGTGGCAGCATCATGCTGGGGGGAAATTTTTCAGCGGCAGGGACTGGGAGACTAGTCAGGATCGAGGGAAAGATGAACGGAGCAAAGTACAGAGAGATAATTGATGAAAACCTGCTCAAGAGCACTCAGGACCTCAGACTGGGGCAAAGGTTCACCTTCCAACAGGACAACGACCCTGAGCACACAGCCAAGACAATGAAGGAGTGGCTTCAGGACAAGTCTCTGAATGTCCTTGAGTGGCCCAGCCAGAGCCCGGACTTGAACCCGATCAAACATCTCTAAAGAGACCTGAAAATAGCTGTGCAGCAACGTTTCCCATCCACACTGGCGGAGCATGAGAGGATCTGCAGAGAAGAATGGGAGGAACTCCCCAAATACAGGTGTGCCAAGATTCAAATCAAATCAAATCAAATTTTATTTGTCACATACACATGGTTAGCAGATGTTAATGCGAGTGTAGCGAAATGCTTGTGCTTCTAGTTCCGACAATGCAGTAATAACCAACAAGTAATCTAAAGATTGAAGCGACATATCCAAGAAGACTCAATGCTGTAATCACTGCCAAAGGTGCTTCAACAAAGTACTGAGTAAAGAGTCTGAATACTTATGTAAATGTGTTTGAACAATGAGTTAGAGAGGAGAACACTGATTTATAGAAGAGAACACTGAGTTATAGAAGAGAACACTGAGTTAGAGAGGAGAACACTGAGTTAGAGAAGAAAACACTAAGTTATAGAAGAGAACACTGAGTTATAGAAGAGAACACTGAGTTAAAGAGTAGAACACTGAGTTAGAGGGGAGAACACTGAGTTAGAGAGGAGAACACTGAGTTAACGAGTAGAACACAGAGTTAGAGGATAACACTGAGTTAGAGAGGAGAACATTGAGTTATAGAGGAGAACACTGAGTTAGAGAGGAGAACACTGAGTTAGAGAGGAGAACACAGAGTTAGAGGATAACACTGAGTTAGAGAGGAGAATACTGAGTTATAGAGGAGAACACTTAGTTAGAGGATAACACTGAGTTAGAGAGGAGAATACTGAGTTATAGAGTAGAACAGTGAGGTAGAAAGGAGAACACTGAGAGGAGAACACTGAGGTAGAGAGGAGAACGCGAGAGGAGAACACTGAGTTAGAGAGGAGAACACTGAGGTAGAAAGGAGAACACCGAGAGGAGAACATTGAGGTAGAAAGGAGAACATTGAGGTAGAAAGGAGAACACTGAGAGGAGAACACTGATATAGAGAGGAGAACACTGAGAGGAGAACACTGAGGTAGAGAGGAGAACACTGAATGTATGAGGTGAACCATTAGAAAAGGGGGAGAGCAACTTTTGCTGAGCAAGACAGAAAGGAGGAAGGGGGACACTTAACATATCTTTATGATACAAGTCTATGGCCTTCAGTTGGGAGAGAGAGAGAGAAAGAGAGAGGAGGGAGAGAGAGCAACGGAACGAGGCATTGATGGATAGTGAGATAAAAGAGAGAAAGCGCTGGTTGTCTTACCCTGAGAGACACGGTTCCTCACTGACAGAAGCAGAGAGGGAGGGGGATTGGAGGATGAAGGGGGAGGGGGAGGGGAAGGAGGGAGAAGGAGAGGGAATTTTTATTTCAGCTTGTCTACATGTATACTGTATATTGGAAGACTTCAACACATTGGCATAAAACACACAGACATGAATGGTGGCAACTGTGTTTTACAAAGCTTTGAAAGTAAAAAAATAAAGTATATTCCTCACACCAAAAATAACTCAAGTATGCAAACTTAATTGAGAGGGGGAGGTGGCGAGAGAGAAAGACAGAGAGAGAGAGAGAGAGAGAGAGAGAGAGAGGGAGGGTGAGCGAGAGACACAGCGAGAGATAGAGAAAGAGAGGAGAGAGAGACAAAGAGAGAGAGAGTGAGTGAGAGACACAGAGACAGAGAGAGACAGAGAAAGAGGGAGAGAGAGAGACACAGAGACCGAGAGAGAGAGAGGGAGGGACACAAAGACAGCGACAGAGAGAGAGAGACAGAGAGAGAGAGAGAGAGATAGAGAGGGAGGGAGATAGAGACAGAGAGAGAGACAGAGAGATAGTTAATTACTAATTACACAGGGGGACAAACACCTGCCTGGAGGTGACAGCATTCCCTCCCACATAAGCACACCCAAAGGCACAAGATAATTACTTGACACATTGGAAAGAATTAACAAAAAAACAGAGCAAACTAGAATGCTATTTGGCCCTAAACAGAGAGTACACAGCGGCAGAATACCTGACCACTGTGACTGACCCAAAATTAAGGAAAGCTTTGACTATGTACAGACTCAGTGAGCATAGCCTTGCTATTAAGAAAGGCCGCCGTAGGCAGACATGGCTCTCAAGAGAAGACAGGCTATGTGCTCACTGCCCACAAAATGAGGTGGAAACTGAGCTGCACTTCCTAACCTCCTGCCCAATGTATGACCATATTAGAGAGACATATTTCCCTCAGATTACACAGATCCACAAAGAATTCGAAAACAAATCCAATTTTGAAAAACTCCCATATCTACTGGGTGAAATTCCACAGTGTGCATCACAGCAGCAAGATTTGTGACCTGTTGCCACGAGAAAAGGGCAACCAGTGAAGAACAAACACCATTGTAAATACAACCCATATTTCTGCTTATTTATTTTATCTTGTGTCCTTTAACCATTTGTACATTGTTAAAACACTGTATATATACATAATATGACATTTGTAATGTCTTTATTGTTTTGAAACTTCTGTATGTGTAATGTTTACTGTTAATTTGTATTGTTTTTCACTTTATATATTCACTTTATATATTATCTACCTCACTTGCTTTGGCAATGTTAACACATGTTTCCCATGCCAATAAAGCCCTTGAATTGAAATGAATTGAAATGGAATTGACAGAGAGATAGAGGGAGGGAGAGAGAGACAGAGAGACTCAGCACACAGGGGGACAAACACCTGCCTGGAGGTGACAGCATTCCCTCCCACATAAGCACACCCAAAGGCACAACTATGACAACATAGCAAACAAAAACGGGTCACAACTTCTGCAGCTCTGTCGCACGCTGGGTATGTACATAGTCAACGGTAGGCTTCGAGGGGACTCGTATGGTAGGTACACCTATAGCTCATCTCTTGGCAGTAGTACTGTAGACTACTTTATCACTGACCTCAACCCAGAGTCTCTCAGAGCGTTCACAGTCAGCCCACTGACACCCCTATCAGACCACAGCAAGAGCAACTTCAGACCACAGCACAGCAGTCTACTTGAACAGAGCAATACTCAATCATGGGGCATCAAAGCCAAAGGAACTGAGTAACATTAAGACATGCTATAGATGGAAGCAATGCAGATTGGAAACCTACCAAAAACCAATTAGGCAACAACACATTTTAGACAATTTCCTGGGTAAAACGTTCCACTGTAATAGTGAAGGTGTAAACTTGGCAGTAGAAAATCTTGACAGTATATTTGACCTCTCAGCTTCCCTATCAAATCTAAAAATCTCAAATAGAAAACCAAAGAAAATTAACAATAATGACAAATGGTTTGATGAATAACGCAAAAATCGAAGAAAGAAATTGAGGACCCGGAAAACCTGAGTCTACGCCTTCACTATGGTGAATCACTAAAACAATACAGAAATACACTACGGAGAAAAAAAAGGAACAGCACATCAGAAATCAGCTCAATGGAATTGAAGAATCCAAAGACTCTAACCACTTCTGGGAAAATTGGAAAATACTAAACAAACAACAACACGAAGAATTATCTATCCAAAATGGAGATGTATGGGTAAACCACTTCTCCGATCTTTTTGGCTCTATAACAAAGAATAAAGAGCAAAAACATATACAGGATCAAATACAAATCTTAGAATCAACTATTAAATTACCTTGAATGAGTTACAGGACAAAATAAAAACCCTCCAACCCAAAAAGGCCTGTGGTGTTGATGGTATCCTCAATGAAATGATCAAATATACAGACAACAAATTCCAATTGGCTATACTAAAACTCTTTAACATCATCCTTAGCTCTGGCATCTTCCCCAATATATGGAACCAAGGACTGATCACCCCAATCTACAAAAGTGGAGACAAATTTGACCCCAATAACCTCCTTGGGATATCCGTCAACCGCAACCTTGGGAAAATCCTCTGCATTATTATTAACAGCAGACTCGTACATTTCCTCAATGAAAACAATGTACTGGGCAAATGTCAAATTGGCTTTTTACCAAATTACCGTACAACAGACCATGTATTCACCCTGCACACCCTAATTGACAACCAAACAAACCAAAACAAAGGCAAAGTCGTCTCATGCTTTGTTGATTTCAAAAAAGCCTTCGACTCAATTTGGCATGAGGGTCTGCTTTACAAACTGATGGAAAGTGGTGTTGGGGGTAAAACATACGACATTATAAAATCCATGGGCACAAACAAGTGTGCGGTTAAAATTGGCAAAAAACACACACATTTCTTCACACAGGGTCGTGGGTTTAGACAGGGATGCAGCTTAAACCCCACCCTCTTCAACATATATATCAACGAATTGGCGCGGCCACTAGAAAAGTCTGCAGCACCGGGCCTCACCCTACTAGAACCCGAAGTCAAATGTCTGCTGTTTGCTGATGATCTGGTGCTTCTGTCACCAACCTAGGAGGGCCTACAGCAGCACCTAGATCTTCTGCACAGATTCTGTCAGACCTGGGCCCTGACAGTAAATCTCAGTAAGACCAAAATAATGGTGTTCCAAAAAAGGTCCAGTCGCCAGAACCACAAATACAAATTCCATCTAGACACCGTTGCCCAAGAGCACACAAAAAACTATACATACCTTGGCCTAAACATCAGCGCCACAGGTAACTTCCACAAAGCTGTGAACGATCTGAGAGACAAGGCAAGGGCATTCTATGCAATTTTATGCCATCAAAACGAACAGGAAATTCAACAAATCAATTAGGATTTGGCTAAAAATACTTGAATCAGTCATAGAGCCCATTGCCCTTTATGGTTGTGAGGTCTGGGGTCCGCTCACCAACTAACTCTACTGACTATACTAATATACTAACTAACTCTACTGACTATACTGACTATATTAATATACTAACTAACTCTACTGACTATACTGACTATACTAATATACTAACTAACTCGAAATCTACTGACTATAATGAATAAACTAATATACCAACTAACTCTACTGACTATACTAATATACCAACTAACTCTACTGACTATACTAATATACTAACTAACTCGAAATCTACTGACTACAATGACTATACTAATATACTAACTAACTCTACTCACTATACTGACTATACTAATATACCAACTAGCTATACTGACACGTACTAATATACTAATGTACTAACTAACTCTACTGACTATACTAATATACTAACTAACTCGAAATCTACTGACTACAATGACTATACTAATATACTAACTAACTCTACTCACTATACTGACTGTACTAATATACCAACTAGCTATACTGACACGTACTAATATACTAATGTACTAACTAACTCTACTGACTGTACTAATATACCAACTAGCTATACTGACACGTACTAATATACTAATGTACTACCTAACTCTACTGACTATACTAATATACTAACTAACTCTACTGACTATAGTAATATACTAACTAACTTTACTCACTATACTGACTATACTAATATACTAACTAGCTATACTGACTGTAGTAATATACTAGCTATCTCTACTGACTATACTAATATACTAACAAACTCTACTGCCTATACTAATATACTAACTAACTCTACTGACTATACTAACATACTAACTAACTCTACTGACTATACTAATATACTAACTAACTCTACTGACTATACTAATATGCTAACTAACTCTACTCACTATACTGACTATACTAATATACTAACTAACCCTACTGACTATACTAATATACTGACTATACTAATATACTAACTAACTCTGCTGCCTATACTAATATACTAACTAACTCTACTGACTGTACTAATATACTAACTAACTCTACTGACTGTACTAAAATACTAACTAACTCTACTGACTATACTAATATACTAACTAACTCTACTCACTCTACTGACTGTACTAATATACTAACAAACTCTACTGACTGTACTAATATACTAACTACCTCTACTGACTATACTGACTATACTAATATACTAACTACCTCTACTGACTGTACTAATATACTAACTAACTCTACTGACTATACAAACTATACTAATATACTAACTAACTCTACTGACTATACTAATATACTAACTCAACTCAGTATACCAATATACTAACTAACTCTACTGACTATACTAATATACTAACTAACTCTACTGACTATACTAATATACTAACTAACTCTACTGACTATACTAATATACTAACTAACTCTACTGACTATACTGACTATACTAACTAACTCTACTGACTGTACAAACATACTAACTAACTAACTCTACTGACTATACTGACTATACTAACTAACTCTACTGACTATACTAATATACTAACTAACTCTACTGACTATACTAATATGCTAACTAACTCTACTCACTATACTGACTATACTAATATACTAACTAACCCTACTGACTATACTAATATACTGACTATACTAATATACTAACTAACTCTGCTGCCTATACTAATATACTAACTAACTCTACTGACTGTACTAATATACTAACTAACTCTACTGACTGTACTAAAATACTAACTAACTCTACTGACTATACTAATATACTAACTAACTCTACTCACTCTACTGACTGTACTAGTATACTAACAAACTCTACTGACTGTACTAATATACTAACTACCTCTACTGACTATACTGACTATACTAATATACTAACTAACTCTACTGACTGTACTAATATACTAACTAACTCTACTGACTATACAAACTATACTAATATACTAACTAACTCTACTGACTATACTAATATACTAACTCAACTCAGTATACCAATATACTAACTAACTCTACTGACTATACTAATATACTAACTAACTCTACTGACTATACTAATATACTAACTAACTCTACTGACTATACTAATATACTAACTAACTCTACTGACTATACTGACTATACTAACTAACTCTACTGACTGTACAAACATACTAACTAACTAACTCTACTGACTATACTGACTATACTAACTAACTCTACTGACTGTACTAATATACTAACTAACTCTACTGACTGTACTAATATACTAACTAACTCTACTGACTATACTAATATACTAACTAACTCTACTGACTATACTAATATACTAACTAACTCTACTGACTATACTAATATACTAACTAACTCTACTGACTATACTAATATACTAACTAACTCTACTGACTATACTGGCTATACTAACTAACTCTACTGACTGTACTAACATACTAACTAACTCTACTGACTATACTAACTA
>NC_092163.1:3824177-3826677 GCF_045791955.1 Oncorhynchus clarkii lewisi
GTACTTTCCTTGTCCATCGAATTGTCAACAACAAAGATTTGAACTGTTTCTACTGTCTGTTCCAGTTACTGTTGCAAGGCCATTTGTTTGTGGAAACCACAGCAGACCTACAGCAGATCTACAGCAGAACTACAGCAGACCTACAGCAGAACTACAGCAGACCTACAGCAGAACCACAGCAGACCTACAGTAGAACTACAGCAGAACTACAGCAGATCTACAGCAGAACTACAGCAGACCTACAGCAGAACTACAGCAGACCTACAGCAGAACCACAGCAGAACTACAGCAGACCAAACCTACAGCCCATTGTGTGTTTCTGAGCTCCTGGACTGTAATGTGTATTCATGTGTTCTGCTGCCTGGAGGATACTACCAACAACACGGTCACTTTGTCCCCTCCATGTGTGTGTGTGTGTGTGTGTGTGTGTGTGTGTGTGTGTGTGTTGGGTTTGGAGAAGGTTAGTCAAGGTTGTGTTTAGTACGTCCAGCACGTCTCACTCTGGTGACATCACAGCTGACCCCTGACCCCTGACTGGTTGTGACCTCAGTAGTGTGTTTTAGGGTGACTCTCCATCCTGTAACCTCTGGCCTCTAACCAACTGGACCCCCTGTCTTGTGATCCAAACAGAAATACACCAACTCTCTCTAACTCCCTCCTTCCCTCCCTCCTCCCCTCCTTCCCTCCCTCCTCCCCTCCTTCCCTCCCTCTCTCCTCCCTTCCTTCCCTCCCTCTCTCCTCCCTTCCCTCCTTCCCTCTCTCCTCCCTTCCTTCCCTCACTATCTCCTCCGCTCCCTCATCCCATCACTCCTCCCCTCCCTCATCCCATCCCTCCTTCCCTCCCTCTCTCTAACTCCCTCCCTCCTCCTCCCCTTCCGCTCTCTTACTCCCCTCCCTCTCTCTAACTCCATCCCTCCCTCCCTCCTCCTCCCCCCCTTCCCTCCCTCCCTCCCTCTCTCCCTCCCCTCCTGCCCTCCTTCTCTCTAACTCCCTCCCTCCTCCTCCCCTCCTTCCCTCCCTCTCTCTAACTCCCTCTCTCCCTCCCTCCCTCCCTCCCTCCCTCCCTCCTCCCCTCCCTCCCTCCCTCCCTCCCTCCCTCCCTCCCTCCCTCCCTCCCTCCCTCCCTCCCTCCCTCCCTCCCTCCCTCCCTCCTCCCTCCCTCCCTCCCTCCCTCCCTCCCTCCCTCCCTCCCTCCATCCCTCCCTCCCTCCCTCCCTCCCTCTCTCCACAGGGTTATGCACCTTTCACATTCATTCCAAGTGTTTAAAGAGCCGTGTTGGGGAAGCTACTTTGAAAATATAGTTTACCATGCTACCAATTATTTTACACTTGAAGAAGTTAAGCTTCACCAAAGCCTTGAGAACAATATAGTTTACTGAACTAAAGTTACTGAGAATTTGTTTTCCAAACTTCAAAACATTTCATGAAAGAACACAATATTTATATAATATAATACCACTATTTACATAATATAATAACACTATTTATATAATAACACTATTTATATAATATAATAACACTATTTATATAATATAATAACACTATTTACATAATATAATAACACTATTTATATAATAACACTATTTATATAATATAATAACACTATTTATATGATATAATAACACGATTTATATAATATAATAACACTATTTATATAATATAATAACACTATTTATATAATATAATAACAATATTTACATAATATAATACCACTATTTACATAATATAATAACACTATTTATATAATAACACTATTTATATAATATAATAACACTATTTATATAATATAATAACACTATTTATATAATATAATAACACTATTTACATAATATAATAACACGATTTACATAATATAATAACACTATTTATATAATATAATAACACTATTTATATAATATAATAACACTATTTATATAATATAATAACACTATTTATATAATATAATAACACTATTTATATAATATAATAACACTATTTATATAATATAATAACACTATTTATATAATATAATAACACTATTTATATAATATAATAACACTATTTACATAATATAAGACCACTATTTATATAATATAATAACACTATTTATATAATATAATAACACTATTTATATAATATAATAACACTATTTATATAATATAATAACACTATTTATATAATATAATAACACTATTTATATAATAACCATCACATCTTAGTTAACTTGGAGTCACGTGATGATATGTTGATTGTTCCTCCCACTATGACTTGGGAACCCATGCAGTTTATCAGGCTACAGATTAAAGAAGTTATGAACAACACAGGGTGGTGAAACTGCACCTGATGTAACACAACATGACCAGACCAGAGTAGTTACACTGTCTATTAACACAACATGACCAGACCAGAGTCGTTACACTGTCTATTAACACAACATGACCAGAGTAGTTACACTGTCTATTAACACAACATGACCAGACCAGAGTCGTTACACTGTCTATTAACACAACATGACCAGAGT
>NC_092163.1:3831677-3834177 GCF_045791955.1 Oncorhynchus clarkii lewisi
TCTGCAGTGTGTATCTACAGTGTGTATATCTGACAGTGTGTATCTGCAGTGTGTATATCTACAGTGTGTATATCTGCAGTGTGTATATCTACAGTGTGTATATCTACAGTGTGTATATCAGCAGTGTGTATATCTGCAGTGTGTATATCTGACAGTGTGTATATCTGGCAGTGTGTATATCTGGCAGTGTGTATATCTGGCAGTGTGTATATCTGACAGTGTGTATATCAGCAGTGTGTATATCTGACAGTGTGTATATCTGACAGTGTGTATATCTGACAGTGTGTATATCTGACAGTGTGTATATCTGCAGTGTGTATATCTGCAGTGTGTATATCTACAGTGTGTATCTGCAGTGTGTATATCTGCAGTGTGTATATCTGACAGTGTGTATATCTGACAGTGTGTATCTGCAGTGTGTATATCTGGCAGTGTGTATATCTGACAGTGTGTATATCTGACAGTGTGTATATCTGCAGTGTGTATATCTGGCAGTGTGTATATCTGACAGTGTGTATATCTGACAGTGTGTATATCTGCAGTGTGTATATCTGCAGTGTGTATCTGCAGTGTGTGTATCTGCAGTGTGCATATCTGACAGTGTGTATATCTGGCAGAGTGTATATCTGACAGTGTGTATATCTGCAGTGTGTATCTGCAGTGTGTATATCTACAGTGTGTATATCTACAGTGTGTATATCTGCAGTGTGTATATCTGACAGTGTGTATATCTGACAGTGTGTATATCTGCAGTGTGTATATCAGCAGTGTGTATCTGCAGTGTGTGTATCTGCAGTGTGCATATCTGACAGTGTGTATATCTGGCAGTGTGTATATCTGGCAGTGTGTATATCTACAGTGTGTATATCTGGCAATGTGTATATCTGCAGTGTGTATATCTGCAGTGTGTATATCTGCAGTGTGTATATCTGGCAGTGTGTATATCTGGCAGTGTGTGTATCTGACAGTGTGTATATCTGACAGTGTGTGTATCTACAGTGTGTATATCTGACAGTGTGTATATCAGCAGTGTGTATATCTGACAGTGTGTATATCAGCAGTGTGTATATCAGCAGTGTGTATATCAGCAGTGTGTATATCTGCAGTGTGTATATCTGACAGTGTGTATATCTGACAGTGTGTATATCTGACAGTGTGTATATCTGACAGTGTGTATATCTGACAGTGTGTATATCTGCAGTGTGTATATCTGACAGTGTGTATATCTGCAGTGTGTATATCTGGCAGTGTGTGTATCTACAGTGTGTATATCTGACAGTGTGTATATCAGCAGTGTGTATATCTGACAGTGTGTATATCTACAGTGTGTATATCTGACAGTGTGTATATCAGCAGTGTGTATATCAGCAGTGTGTATATCTGACAGTGTGTATATCAGCAGTGTGTATATCTGCAGTGTGTATATCTGACAGTGTGTATATCTGACAGTGTGTATCTGCAGTGTGTATATCTGACAGTGTGTATATCTGACAGTGTGTATATCTGCAGTGTGTATATCTGGCAGTGTGTGTATCTACAGTGTGTATATCTGACAGTGTGTATATCAGCAGTGTGTATATCTGACAGTGTGTATATCTACAGTGTGTATATCTGACAGTGTGTATATCAGCAGTGTGTATATCAGCAGTGTGTATATCTGACAGTGTGTATATCAGCAGTGTGTATATCTGCAGTGTGTATATCTGACAGTGTGTATATCTGACAGTGTGTATATCTGACAGTGTGTATATCTGACAGTGTGTATATCTGCAGTGTGTATATCTGCAGTGTGTATATCTGACAGTGTGTATATCTGACAGAGTGTATATCTGCAGTGTGTATATCTGACAGTGTGTATATCTGACAGAGTGTATATCTGACAGTGTGTATATCTGCAGTGTGTATATCTGACAGTGTGTATATCTGCAGTGTGTATATCTGACAGTGTGTATATCTGACAGTGTGTATATCTGACAGTGTGTATATCTACGGTGTGTATATCTGACAGTGTGTATATCAGCAGTGTGTATCTGCAGTGGGTATATCTGCAGTGTGTATATCTGACAGTGTGTACATCTGCAGTGTGTATATCTGCAGTGTGTATATCTGCAGTGGGTATATCAGCAGTGTGTATATCAGCAGTGTGTATATCTGACAGTGTGTATATCTACAGTGTGTATATCTGCAGTGTGTATATCTGACAGTGTGTATATCTGCAGTGTGTATCTGCAGTGTGTATATCTGACAGTGTGTATATCTGACAGTGTGTATATCTACAGTGTGTATATCTGCAGTGTGTATATCAGCAGTGTGTATATCTGCAGTGTGTATATCAGCAGTGTGTATATCTGACAGTGTGTATATCTACAGTGTGTATATCTGTAGTGTGTATATCTACAGTGTGTATATCTGGCAGTGTGTATCTCTGCAGTGTGTATATCTGCAGTGTGTATATCAGCAGTGTGTATATCTGCAGTGTGTATATCTACAGTGTGTATAT
>NC_092163.1:3839177-3841677 GCF_045791955.1 Oncorhynchus clarkii lewisi
CGGTCTTACGGGACTTGACAAAGACTCTCCAAGCCTGCATAACAGACTCATAAAATGGAGTCAGGCCAGTCAAATCACCCCCCTCCAGCTTTAAGAGGAAAATATGTTTGTCTAAGCCCAAACAGCCCGCTCTCCTCATCAATATGTAGGCTGTTTCGACCCAGCTAGAACAGTCTCTGTACAACAATCTCTGAACTGCTTGGAGCCGGAAAGCCGTGATCCTAGAGGAAATGTCCACCAGGCCTTGCCCACCCTCGTGCAGTGGCAGATACAGGGCTGCAGCTTTGATCCAGTGTTGTCCAGACCAGAAGAAATTGACAAGGGTCCTCTGAAGCTCTTGTATCAGACCCTTTGGTGGCTGTAAAATCATTAGTCTGTGCCACAGGGTAGAAGCAGCAAGATTATTAGCTACCAGGACCCGTCCCCTATAGGACAGCTGGGGCAACACCCATTTCCACCTTGACAGTCTGGCACACACTTTCTCCACTACACCCTCCCAGTTCTTTTTCTGAAAGACATCGGAGCCTAGAAAAACTCCCAAAGTCTTCATTCCATCTCTGCCCCACTGAAGCCCCCCTGGTAACCGTGGAGCGGACCCCATCTGAAGCTGACCTGCCCACAGCGCTTCACTCTTTCCCCAATTGACTCCAGCTGAGGAGGCCCCCTCATACACCTTTAAAGTGTTTGAGAGAACCTTAACATCCTCACCCCCTGTAATAAAAACGATCACGTCATCTGCATACGCAGACAGTGCTATCGTGGGACCCTTCATTACACCTGGCACAGAGAAACCAGTAAGCTTCGCTCTTAAAAAACAAAGCATTGGTTCAATCGCCAGACTATATAACTGCCCTGAAATTGGGCATCCCTGCCTGATGCCCCTTTCGACAGGGATGGGGCAACTCAAACCACCACCAACCTTCACCATACACGAGGCTCCAGCATACAGTAAATTCACCCAAGACAGAAAAACATCCCCAAACCCAAAGGCTTTCATTGTTTTAAACAAGTACTGGTGGTCCACACGATCAAAAGCCTTCTCCTGATCCAACGAAAGTAAACCCACATTTACAGCAGACAGTTTACAAATGTCTAAAACATCTCTTATCAGAAACAAGTTGTCAACAATAGAGCGATCAGGTACACAGTAGGACTGGTCCTTGTGGATCAACAATCCCAGATAGTCTTTCAACCTGTTTGAGAGACATTTAGAAACAATTTTGTATTCTGCGCACAGCAAGGCAACAGGTCTCCAATTTTTTATGAGAGCCAAATCCCCCTTTTTTGGCAACAGTGAAAGCACCGCACGTTGACAGGATACAGGAAGAGAACCCTCATGAAAAGATTCACACACCACTTCATAAAAATCCTCCCCAATAGACCCCCAAAAGTGCTTGTAAAACTCAGATGGTAAACCATCGATGCCAGGGGCTCGGCCTGTTGAGAGCTGCATAACTGCTGTGGACAGCTCTTGCAGTGTAATATCAGCGTCCAATGCGACTCTCTGCTCAGGTCCCAATTGAGGAAGACCGTGTAACAACTGTTCAGTACATAAAGAGTCACAATCCTCCGCCTTATAAAGGGATGAGTAAAAATCCACGGCATGTTGACGCATTTCAATATCATTCGTGGTCACCTTCCCATCAGGGAGACGAAGGCAGACCATCTGTTTGCGTTGAAATTTCGACTGTCCTAGGTTGAAAAAAAAAGCGCTAGGAGCATCCATATCCTTGAGGGAAGCGAAACGAGACCTAATCAAGGCACCCTTCACTCTTTCATGCAGAAACGACCTCAGTTCATGTCTCTTGTCCTGTAAGTTCATGACTAGTCCAGGGTCGTTCTGAGTGAGCAGCTTCAATTCAGTAGATTTGATGTCCTGTTCAAGGGCCTTGATAGTCTCTTTAACCTCAATTTGAGACAGAGCAGTATACTGTTGACAAAAAACTCGTATTTGGGCCTTCCCAACCTCCCACCATTGTCTCAAGGACTCAAAATTCCCTTTTATACCCCTCCATTTTTCCCAAAACAACAAAAACCTGTCACAAAACATGACATCATGTAACAATTTAACATTAAAATACCAGTAAGGCGATGACCGTCGTGGACAGGACAAGTGAATATCAACAGTAACAATATGATGATCAGAGAAACCCACAGGAGTAATGGCACACTTTCCAACCCTACTACAGTAGTGATCAGATACATACAACCTGTCTAACCTTGCTGCACTGACACGACCTTCATTCATTTTTAGCCATGTGTACTGCCTAACTTTTGCATTCCTTACTCTCCACACATCAGAAAGCTCAAACTCAGTTAATAGGCCAGACAGGCAAGTGGCTGACCGCAGGTGAGGTTCTTCAGCGGTGCGATCAACAGTAAAATCCACTGTACAGTTCCAGTCACCCCCTAAAACCATACACCCCTCTTGGTCACACTGTCTTAAGGTTTCCTTTATTTGATCAAATATAGCAATACGCTCTGCACCCTCATTCGGAGC
>NC_092163.1:3846677-3856677 GCF_045791955.1 Oncorhynchus clarkii lewisi
CGGCCCAAGAATTGAACCCTGTGGCACCCCTATAGACTGCCAGAGATCCGGACAACAGGCCCTCTGATTTGACACACTGAACTCTGTCTGAGAAGTAGTTGGTGAACCAGGCGAGGCAATCATTTGAGAAACCAAGGCTGTTGAGTCTGCCGATAAGAATGTGGTGATTGGTCGAAAGCCTTGGCCAGGTCTACGAGTACAGCTGCACAGTATTGTCTCTTATCGATGGCGGTTAAGATATCGTTTAGGACCTTGTGGCTGAGGTGCACCCAGTTCGGAAACCAGACTGCATAGTAGCGAAGGTACGATGGGATTCCAAATGGTCAGTGATCTGTTTACTAACTTCCTGGGACTAGGGGGCAGTATTTTAATGTTTGGATGAAAAACATGCCCAAATGAAACTGCCTATTTCTCAGGCCCAGAAGCTAGAATATGCATATAATTGGCAGATTAGGATAGATAGAAAACACTCTAAAGTTTCCAAAACTGTCAAAATATTGTCTGTGAGTATAACAGAACTGATACTGCAGGCAAAAACCTGAGGAAAATCCAACCAGGAAGTGCCTCTTATTTTGAAACCTCTCTGTTTCATTGCAAATCTATCCTCCATTTAAAAAAATATCAACCATATTCCTTTCCCTATAGCTTCCACAAGGTGTGAACAGTCTTTAGACATAGTTTCAGGCTTTTATTCTGAAAAATGAGCGAGAATGATCAAAACTCGTCAGTGGATAGCTGTGTGTCCCCAGAGTTTTGCATGCGCGAGCAGCTTGGAGCAGACCTTTTCTCTCTCTCTCCTATTGAAAAAGCTACCGTCCGGTTAAAATATTTTCGATTATTTATTGTAAAAACAACCTGAGGATTGATTATAAAAAACGTTTGACATGTTTCTAAGAACTTTACGGATACTTGTGCGATGCCCCATGGACCTCCCGAACACGGCCGGTTACGACAGAGCCTGGGCGCAAACCCAGAGTCTCTGATGGCACAGCTGGCGCTGCAGTACAAGGAAAGCACTTTTAAAGACTAACCAGGCATCTTCTACTGATGGAATGAGGTCAATATCCTTCCAGGATACCCGGGCCAGGTTGATCAGAAAGGCCTGCATGCTGAAGTGTTTTGACTGTGATGAGGTGTGGTTGTTAGACCCATTACGGACGCAAGCAATCGCTGAGATCCTGGTTGAAGACAATCCGCATGTGTGGGGTGGGACAAAGGGGCTATCTAAGGCATGTTGGGCGGGGCTGGGGGCTCTACAGTGAAATAAAACAATAATAACTAATCAAAACATCAGTGGACAAGGCATATTAACATTAGGGAAATGCGTAGCCCAGTGATCATAGGGTCCAGTGAGTAGCTGGGTGGGCAGGAGACACGGCTATTCAGACAGCTAGCGGGCTAGCAGAGGGGCCTTAGAGAGATGTTGCGACGGAAGAAGTCTGTTGTAGCCCCCTCGCGTGGTGACGTTGGCAGACTAGTCATGATGGATCGGTGGGGCTACGTAGCGGCAATAAAAGGGGTCCAGGCCAATTGGCAAAATAGGTATTGCAGCCCAAGGAGTGGCTGATGGACCTCTTCAGCTAGCCGGGAGATGGGCCTAGCATAGGCCAGCTCCAGGCTAATTGGTGCTTGCTTCGGGACAGAGATGTTAGCCAGGAGAAGCCAATCGGATAGCAGCTAGCTAACTGCGATGATTGAGGTGAAGAGGTTCAGAGCTTGCAGTAGGAGTCCGGGGATGTGGAGAAAAATTTGTCCGATAAACTCTGGATTGAATCGTGCTGTGCAGACTGGCAGGAGTTGTCCGGGCTAAAGGTTAGCTGACTACTAGCTAGTAGTTAGCTGGCTAGCTCCTGTTGGGGGTTCCGGTTCTAAAGTAAAGAAAATAGCAGATCCATACCACATTGGGTGAGACGGGTTATAGAAGAGTATGTTGAAGTTGAGGTTAAGAAAAATATAAATGAATATAATAATTATATGCAATATAAAAATATATTTATACACGGGACACCACAAGACGAAGACAAAAGACGCCTGACTGCTACGCCACCTTGGATTCTTGGTAGTGTGGAAGTGGTGTGTGGTAGTGGTGTGTGGTAGTGTGGTAGTGTGGTAGTGGTGTGTGGTAGTGGTGTATGGTAGTGGTGTGTGGTAGTGGTGTGTGGTAGTGTGGTAGTGTGGTAGTGGTGTGTGGTAGTGGTGTGTGGTAGTGGTGTGTGGTAGTGTGGTAGTGGTGTGTGGTAGTGGTGTGTGGTAGTGGTGTGTGGTAGTGGTGTATGGTAGTGGTGTGTGGTAGTGGTGTGTGGTAGTGGTGTGTGGTAGTGGTGTGTGGTAGTGTGGTAGTGATGTGTGGTAGTGGTGTGTGGTAGTGTGGTAGTGATGTGTGGTAGTGGTGTGTGGTAGTGGTGTGTGGTAGTGGTGTGTGGTAGTGTGGTAGTGGTGTGTGGTAGTGTGGTAGTGATGTGTGGTAGTGGTGTGTGGTAGTGTGGTAGTGTGGTAGTGGTGTGTGGTAGTGGTGTGTGGTAGTGTGGTAGTGATGTGTGGTAGTGGTGTGTGGTAGTGGTGTGTGGTAGTGTGGTAGTGATGTGTGGTAGTGGTGTGTGGTAGTGTGGTAGTGGTGTGTGGTAGTGTGGTAGTGGTGTGTGGTAGTGGTGTGTGGTAGTGTGGTAGTGATGTGTGGTAGTGGTGTGTGGTAGTGGTGTGTGGTAGTGTGGTAGTGATGTGTGGTAGTGGTGTGTGGTAGGGGTGTGTGGTAGTGGTGTGTTTCATAACCCGAAGTACCCGTGGTTATACACTCGGGGCGGTATGTATTGTTGAAGGGCGGGTTGGGGGTTCCGGTTCTAAAGTAAAGAAAATAGCAGATCCATACCACATTGGGTGAGACGGGTTATAGAAGAGTATGTTGAAGTTGAGGTTAAGAAAAATATAAATGAATATAATAATTATATGCAATATAAAAATATATTTATACACGGGACACCACAAGACGAAGACAAAAGACGCCTGACTGCTACGCCACCTTGGATTCTTGGTAGTGTGGAAGTGGTGTGTGGTAGTGGTGTGTGGTAGTGTGGTAGTGTGGTAGTGGTGTGTGGTAGTGGTGTATGGTAGTGGTGTGTGGTAGTGGTGTGTGGTAGTGTGGTAGTGTGGTAGTGGTGTGTGGTAGTGGTGTGTGGTAGTGGTGTGTGGTAGTGTGGTAGTGGTGTGTGGTAGTGGTGTGTGGTAGTGGTGTGTGGTAGTGGTGTATGGTAGTGGTGTGTGGTAGTGGTGTGTGGTAGTGGTGTGTGGTAGTGGTGTGTGGTAGTGTGGTAGTGATGTGTGGTAGTGGTGTGTGGTAGTGTGGTAGTGATGTGTGGTAGTGGTGTGTGGTAGTGGTGTGTGGTAGTGGTGTGTGGTAGTGTGGTAGTGGTGTGTGGTAGGGGTGTGTGGTAGTGGTGTGTTTCATAACCCGAAGTACCCGTGGTTATACACTCGGGGCGGTATGTATTGTTGAAGGGCGGGTTGAATAAAGAGAGAACGATGCATCATTCTCGGTAAAAGAGGAAGCCAGTCTCTTTTCAATCATTCTGTTTTTACTTCTGTCATTATTCATTAAAAACATTTTAAATTTAGTCGTTATGATTCTGTTGAGAACTTTCTCACTTCTCTCTCTGTTTGTTTGTTCTTTCTTCATTCACAGTCATCATGATGAAACAGACAGACAGACAGACAGACAGACAGACAGACAGACAGACAGACAGACAGACAGACAGACAGACAGACAGACACACACACACACACACACACACACAGGATTGTCCTTATTTTACAGAGATTCTTCTGCTCCTTTATTGCATCATGATCTAAGCTCTCTAACAAGGAAAAGCATGGACACACACACACACACACACACACACACACACACACACACACACACACACACACACACACACACACACACACACACACACACACACACACACACACACACACACACACACACACCAACATCTAACAGCCACAGTCCGTGAGTCGGTCAGTCCTCCTTCCATCTTTCTGTTCACCAGGGTTTCAATTATAGAACTACACGGAGACTCGTTACAGAGAGAAAAGAGAGAGAGATTGAAAATACTGTTCTACGTCCTCCTAAATAATATAAAGTGAAGCAAGGCAACACACACGCCTCTAATCAGGCAGGATCACAGCTGGAATGAATGAACCCAGTGATTAATTTGTAATCTGAGCCTGTGTCCTCCAGAGGTGGGACCAAGTACAGTGGAAGTCGTAAGTTTACATACATTGCAGGGGCTGTTCCTCCTGCAGACAGAGGAGGGTCGTTAGTGATTGGAGTCACCTGGGCTCGGGGTATTTGAACGGCTTCACTAATCTCTCTTGTCTCGTCTCTCTCTGCTCCTCCAGGTATGATCCTGTTTGTTTTGTCTCGTCTCTCTCTGCTCCTCCAGGTATGATCCTGTTTGTTTTGTCTCGTCTCTCTCTGCTCCTCCAGGTATGATCCTGTTTGTTTTGTCTCGTCTCTCTCTGCTCCTCCAGGTATGATCCTGTTTGTTTTGTCTCGTCTCTCTCTGCTCCTCCAGGTATGATCCTGTTTGTTTTGTCTCGTCTCTCTCTGCTCCTCCAGGTATGATCCTGTTTGTTTTGTCTCGTCTCTCTCTGCTCCTCCAGGTATGATCCTGTTTGTTTTGTCTCGTCTCTCTCTGCTCCTCCAGGTATGATCCTGTTTGTTTTGTCCCTCTCTCTCTCTGCTCCTCCAGGTATGATCCTGTTTGTTTTGTCTCGTCTCTCTCTGCTCCTCCAGGTATGATCCTGTTTGTTTTGTCTCGTCTCTCTCTGCTCCTCCAGGTATGATCCTGTTTGTTTTGTCTCGTCTCTCTCTGCTCCTCCAGGTATGATCCTGTTTGTTTTGTCTCGTCTCTCTCTGCTCCTCCAGGTATGATCCTGTTTGTTTTGTCTCGTCTCTCTCTGCTCCTCCAGGTATGATCCTGTTTGTTTTGTCTCGTCTCTCTCTGCTCCTCCAGGTATGATCCTGTTTGTTTTGTCTCGTCTCTCTCTGCTCCTCCAGGTATGATCCTGTTTGTTTTGTCTCGTCTCTCTCTGCTCCTCCAGGTATGATCCTGTTTGTTTTGTCTCGTCTCTCTCTGCTCCTCCAGGTATGATCCTGTTTGTTTTGTCTCGTCTCTCTCTGCTCCTCCAGGTATGATCCTGTTTGTTTTGTCTCGTCTCTCTCTGCTCCTCCAGGTATGATCCTGTTTGTTTTGTCTCGTCTCTCTCTGCTCCTCCAGGTATGATCCTGTTTGTTTTGTCCCTCTCTCTCTCTGCTCCTCCAGGTATGATCCTGTTTGTTTTGTCTCGTCTCTCTCTGCTCCTCCAGGTATGATCCTGTTTGTTTTGTCTCGTCTCTCTCTGCTCCTCCAGGTATGATCCTGTTTGTTTTGTCCCTCTCTCTCTCTGCTCCTCCAGGTATGATCCTGTTTGTTTTGTCTCGTCTCTCTCTGCTCCTCCAGGTATGATCCTGTTTGTTTTGTCTCGTCTCTCTCTGCTCCTCCAGGTATGATCCTGTTTGTTTTGTCCCTCTCTCTCTCTGCTCCTCCAGGTATGATCCTGTTTGTTTTGTCTCGTCTCTCTCTGCTCCTCCAGGTATGATCCTGTTTGTTTTGTCTCGTCTCTCTCTGCTCCTCCAGGTATGATCCTGTTTGTTTTGTCCCTCTCTCTCTCTGCTCCTCCAGGTATGATCCTGTTTGTTTTGTCTCGTCTCTCTCTGCTCCTCCAGGTATGATCCTGTTTGTTTTGTCTCGTCTCTCTCTGCTCCTCCAGGTATGATCCTGTTTGTTTTGTCTCGTCTCTCTCTCTGCTCCTCCAGGTATGATCCTGTTTGTTTTGTCCCTCTCTCTCTCTGCTCCTCCAGGTATGATCCTGTTTGTTTTGTCTCGTCTCTCTCTGCTCCTCCAGGTATGATCCTGTTTGTTTTGTCTCGTCTCTCTCTGCTCTCTTTGTCTGTTCATTTGTAGTTTTACATAGTTTTCACTCAGTCATATTCACACACACAGATTCACGCATCCCTGCACTTCACATGATGATACTGTCACACCTCATTCCCTTTTCTTTGTTTAAAGTTAATCGTTTACAATAAAGAACCTTTTTGATTGGCTGTTTGTTCTCATTTTTTTGCCACCGGCCTGTGACAACATACACCTTAGCCAAATACATTTCAACTCAGTCTTTCCACAATTCCTGACATTTAATCCTAGTAAAAAAATTCCCTGTTTTAGGTCAGTTTGGATCACCACTTTGTCTTAAGAATGTGAAATGTCAGAATAATAGTATTTATTTCAGCTTTTATTTCTTTCATCACATTCACAGTGGATAAGAAGTTTACATACACTCAATTAGTATTTGGTAGCATTGCCTTTAAATTGTTTAACTTGGGTCAAACGTTTCGGGTAGCCTTTTCACAAGCTTCCCACAATAAGTAGGGTGAATTTTGGCCCATTCCTCCTGACAGAGCTGTGTAACTGAGTCAGGTTTGTAGGCCTCCTTGAAAAAAAAAAAAAAAAAAGCTTGCACACGCCTTTTCAGTTCTGCCCACACATTTTTGTGTGTGTCTCTCTCTCTCTGTCTCTCTCTCTCTCTCTGTCTCTTTTTTTTCTCTCTCTCTCTGTCTCTCTCTGTCTGTCTCTCTCTCTCTCTCTCTGTCTCTCTCTGTCTCTCTCTCTCTCTCCCTGTCTCTCTCTCTCTCCCTCTCTCTCTCCGTCTCTCTCTCTGTCTCTCTCTCTCTCTGTGTCTCTCTCTCTCTCTCTGTCTCTGTATCTCTCTCTTTCTCTCTATCTGTCTGTCTGTCTGTCTGTCTGTCTGTCTGTCTCTCTCTAGCTCTCTCTCTCTGTCTCTCTCTCTTTGTCTCTCACTCTCTCCCTCTCTGTCTAACTCTCTCTCTCGCTCCCTCTCTCTACATTTCTCTCTCCCTCATAATCCAGTGGCCATTAAATCTTTATGTTTCATGTTCTGATCTCAACTACATGGTTTATTGTAGGAACTATTCTACACTCTCCTTATTTTAACACCCTCTGTCTCCCCCCTTCACTCTTGCGGTGCATTCGTAAATTGCCTCCAGGGTGTCAGAGTACACTCTGGGTCATTTGCAAACTCATAGTATTTCACTCTCAAGGGCGTTCAGAACACTGGACGAGGAGCATTCTGACCTCACAACGCCAATCAAGAACCCAAGCTAACTGGCTAATGTTGGCTAGCTTGCTAGCTACTTCCAGACACACATGAGAGAACACCTCACTCTGACCATGTTATTCGCCCTAGCAGAGCTGGTTTGGCTGTTTACATGTTATCCAGAGCTTTGGTGAGAGAGAGAGAGAGAGAGAGAGAGAGAGAGAGAGAGAGAGAGAGAGAGAGAGAGAGAGAGAGAGAGAGAAGATGAAAAAAGAGAAGAGTCCCCTCAGCCAGCTGGTTCTGAGGCTCAGTTTACTAACCCAAACCAACCCCATAGAGCCTCAGGACAGCACTCAGAAAATCTGGCCCAACCAAATCACAATGTAAGTAATAATGAACTTGCCATGTCAATAAAGTCAATTTAATTGAATTGAGAGAGAGAGAGAGAGAGAGAGACAGAGAGAGAGGTATAGAGAGAGAGAGGGAGAGAGAGAGAGAGGTAGAGAGAGAGAGAGAGAGAGAGAGAGAGAGAGAGAGAGAGACAGAGAGAGAGAGAGAGAGAGAGAGAGAGAGAGAGAGAGAGAGAGAGAGAGGTAGAGAGAGAGGTAGAGAGAGAGAGAGAGAGAGAGAGAGAGATTTAAAAAACGAGGAGTTTTGACAGACAGCTATGAACTTCAGGCTTCGTCTTTGAAATGGAACTGACATTTTAACTACTTATCAGATATGAAACAAACAGACAATCAGAATATCAGTCAAAAATATCCAATTCCCAGTTCATGCTACAAAATCAACTCTATATAATTTTTAAAAAAATAGGTTATATTTGTCTCAACGTTCCATGACGTACACTAAGGCATTGCTGGCAGAATAGATGGATGCAGTTCAACGCATAATTAATATAATTCACCAATAGATTAGTAAACGTCGGCAAAACAAGTAGATAAAGTGTAAACAGCCTAATCAGCTCCGCTGTGGTGAGTAAAATGGTCAGAGAGCGAGGTCTCTCTCTCATTTGTGTCTGGAAGTAGCTAGACAACGTTAGCCAGTTAGCTCGGGGTGCTTGGTTGGGACGAACATGCGTTGGCAGGTGAGCTGCAGAAGGTCGAGGACAATTTCCCCATCGTTTATCAGTGCAATTTCAACGACCAACTGGCTGAAAAACGGTTGTTTTTAGAAGGGTTTCATCTAATGTTCCTTGGGTTAGATTTGATCTCATCTTGCTCTGGCTGGCATTAGTTGTGGATCTTGTTGCTGTTGATGTGCATAACTGAGGGAAAGAGAGCCTGGCTTTTCATGGTTGTTTGATCAACAGGACGGTAAAGTTCTGTCAGAGGACGACAGTGGTGTTTCCATAGTTACAGAAATCCTTTGGATTTTGGGGCTTTTGACTTTTGCCTGTAAACACACAGTCCAGTTCATAGTGAATGATGACAGGTCCTACTGCCTGTAAACACCCAGTCCAGTTCATAGTGAATGATGACAGGTCCTACTTCCTGTAAACACACAGTCCAGTTCATAGTGAATGATGACAGGTCCTACTTCCTGTAAACACACAGTCCAGTTCATAGTGAATGATGACAGGTCCTACTTCCTGTAAACACACAGTCCAGTTCATAGTGAATGATGACAGGTCCTACTTCCTGTAAACACACAGTCCAGTTCATAGTGAATGATGACACAAACTCTTTCCAGCTCTATGTTACTATATCTACACAAACTATTTCCCTCTCTATGTTTCTATATCTAAACAAACTATTTCCCATACAGTCTATGTATTTAAGAGGTGAAAATGACCATATCTAAGCGGTGGCCTGTCAGATTCTTCCTGGGGTGTAGATCAACACATGTTAACAAGATTGCATGTTGCTGAAACGCTGTCAGTTCCACTTTAATGGAGAAGGTGTGTGTGTGTGTGTGTGTGTGTGTGTGTGTGTGTGTGTGTGTGTGTGTGTGTGTGTGTGTGTGTGTGTGTGTGTGTGTGTGTGAGTGTTTGTGTGTGACAGTGTAAACCACAGCATACAGCCCCATAATGAGAGTCTAATTAAAACACCACACAGACACAAGGGACACATCACATTCCTCCTCATCATCTCTCTCTCCTCCTCCTCCTCTCTCTTCCTCCTCTCTATCTCTTCCTCCTCCTCCGCTCTCTCTCTTCCTCCTCCTCCTCTCTCTCTCCTCCTCATCTCTCTTCTTCCTTCTCCTCATCTCTCTCCTTCCTTCTCCTCCTCTCTTTCTCTTCCTCCTCCTCCGCTCTCTCTCTTCCTCCTCTCTATCTCTTCCTCCTCCCCTCTCTCTCTTCCTCCTCCTCCTCTCTCTCTTCCTCCTCCTCTCTCTCTCTCTTCCTCCTCCTCCTCTCTCTCTCCTCCTCCTACTCTCTCTCTTCCTCCTCCTCTCTCTTTCCTCCTCCTCTCTCTTCCTCCTCCTCCTCTCTCTCTCTCTTCCTCCTCCTTGCTCTCTCTTTCTCCTCCCCTCCTCTCTTCCTTCTCCTCCTCTCTCTCAGTATAGTGGAGGTATAGAGGACAGTATAGTGGAGGTGTAGAGGACAGTATAGTGGAGGTCTAGAGGACAGTATAGTGGAGGTATAGAGGACAGTATAGTGGAGGTCTAGAGGACAGTATAGTGGAGGTATAGAGGACAGTATAGTGGAGGTCTAGAGGACAGTATAGTGGAGGTATAGAGGACAGTATAGTGGAGGTCTAGAGGACAGTATAGTGGAGGTATAGAGGACAGTATAGTGGAGGTCTAGAGGACAGTATAGTGGAGGTATAGAGGACAGTATAGTGGAGGTATAGAGGACAGTATAGTGGAGGTCTAGAGGACAGTATAGTGGAGGTATAGAGGACAG